>NW_027361729.1:600000-797500 GCF_039654945.1 Dendrobates tinctorius | reverse complement strand
AAACGCATAAAAACGCTGCGTTTTTTTCATGCATGCTCATAAAAATGCTTGAAAAAAACGCAGCAGTTGTATGCTTATGTATGCGTTTTTTCAATGCGTTTTTTTGCGGGAAAAACGCGCTGCAAAAAAAAGCAAGTGTGAAACTAGCCTTATATTTATCAAAGAGACTTACAAATACTGACCAACTACTGAACGTCTGAACGTGGCCTTAGGGTGTGCAAAAATATGGAACATCCGTATTGTGTCCAACTTACCGATACATTTCCAGTTATTATCCTAGGACGCTCTCTTTGATCATTTACATTTTAAAGTGTTGATATATAAAAACGGATGCCAAAAACACGGACAGGAAAAAATCGTCCAAGTCCTCTGGATGAAAACAAGACAATTTTTCATACGCTCGTCTAACCCTGACTGAAAGCTGGGCATCCCTTTCAGCACGAAGATGTGAACACTCTGTATCCTTGTGAGCATATTTCTGAAAAACCTATTTTTTCGAAGATATTCAGCTATTTTTTTTTTATAGCTTCTCTATCTTTTTTTTTTTATTTCAATCATGTGAATGGCAGGATGATTTTAATTTGCATGCAGCCTTGCGCCGAACAAATGATGTTTAGTGAGAATGTTACTTTTCTGCAAAATATTTTTCAATTACTACATTTTACAGCCAGCTAATTCACAATTTTTACGCTGAGGCAGAACATTTTACCTTCGGATTTGTGAAACGCTAAATGACTGACTGTAAATACTGTTATTTGTTATGTGCCACAAAAATGAGCTAGTTGAGCAGCAGACAGAATCTATTTATAATTTGCAGAAAACTGGCAACCAGTTGTACAAGATAGACTAATGGAAATGTCATTTACAATGACAATACATTTAACTGTTTGAAGGATGGGACTAGGATCAGGCGTGCTGCATTGTACTTGTCAGATAAAGACGAGGAAAAATTAGCCTTCTATGTACTTTCTGGAAAATGTGGAACGCCGGAAAGTGCATTTGCATATTCTGAACCTTTACAATAATTATCTGTAGCGGCAGGAAGCAAATAGCCTAATATTATTACATGACATGTGCTGAGGTTACAAAAGCAGCTGAAAATGTATATATATGTATGTGTATATTTATACAGCGGCTTGCAAAACTATTTAACCCACTTGGCATTTTTCGTATTTTGCTCCCTCACAACCTGGAATTTCCCTTTTCTTTTAGGGCTGGAATCAGTTCATGTAAAGAACATGCCTACAGCTGTGAACATTTGGTTTTCCCTTAGGCTGTGTGCACACGCTGCGGAATCCGCTGCGGATTAATCCGCACGGATTTTGCAAAAACCGCAGATAATCCGCAGGTCCAAAGACCTGCGGATTATCTGCGGTTTTGCCTGCGGTTTGGTCCTGCGGATTCACTATCTCCACAATGGTGGAGATAGGAACCCGCAGCGGTTTCCGCAGAAAGAATTGACATGCAATTCTTTCTGCGGATTCAAAACCGCAGCAAATCCGCGCGTTTTTTTCCGCAGCGTCGGCACAGCGTTTTTTTATTCCCATTCAAATGAATGGTACTGTACAACGCAGCTAAAACTGCTGCGTGTCCGCAGCGGCCAAAACCGCTGCGGAAACGCAGCGGAATCCGCAGCATGTGCACACAGCCTAATTGTAAAGCAAACAAACAACAAATAGAACAAAATAACTGAAAACTTCAGTTTGCTTAACTATTCACCACCCTACAGTCGGTACTTTGTAGAGCCTCCTTTTGCAGCAATTACAGCTGCAAGTCGTTTTGGATAAGTCTCTATGAGCTTTCCACTGGTATTTTTGCCCAGTCCTCAAGGTAAAACTGCTCCAGCTCCTTCAAGTTAGATGGTTTCTTCTGGTGAATAGTAATCTTCAAGTCTGACCACAGATTCTCAGTTGGATTAAGGTATGGACTTTGACTAGACCGCTCCAGAACATTAACACGTTTCCCTTCTAAATCACTGAAGTCTTCCTTTAGCAGTACACTTTGGGTCATTGTCTTGTTGGAAGGTCTCAAATCACTGACCGACTGAAACAGGTTTTGCTCAAGAATATCCTTGTATTTCGCACCATCTATCTTTCCTTTGACTTGGACCATTTTCCCTGTCCCTGCTTCCCAAAAACATCCCCACAGCATGATGCTGCCACCATGTTTCACTGTGGGGATGTTGTTCTTGAGGTGTTGAGCTGTGTTAGTTTGGAGCCAGGTATAGATTTACCTTGGTGGGCAAAAAGTTCAATTTTGGTCTCATCTGACCACAGCACTTTCCTCCCTACATTTGGGGAGTAACTTACATGTCTTTTGACAAACTCAAAATGAGCCTTAACATTTTTGCGTAAAAGTAAAGGCATTTCCATAAAGATCATTTCTACAGAGTGAATGGCTTATTGTGGTCATATGGACAGATACTCCAGTCTCTGGTTTGGAACGCTGCAGTTCCTTCAAGGTTACCTTTCATATCTGTGCTGCCTCTAATGCCCTCCTTGCCTGGGCTGAGAGTTTTGGTTGGTGGCCCTCGCTTGGCAGGTTTGTTGTGGTACCATGTTCTTTCCATTTGATGATAATGGATTTGATGGTGCTCTGGGGGATCATCAGTGATTGGGATATTTTTTATAACCCAACCCTGACTTGTACATCTCAACAACCTTGTCCCTAACTTGTTTGGAGATCTCCTTGGTCTTCATTGTGTTATTTGGCCTCTTGCTTAATGGTGTTGCAGCCTCTTTGGCCTTTTAGAAACTGTAAGGTGTATATATTGACAGACATGAGAAACTTGAATTGCACGCAGGGGGACGTCCTGTCACTAAGCATGTGAATACATATGCACATGCCAATTTTCAGTTATTTGATCCTATAAATGCAATCTATGTCTATATTTTTCTCACTTCACCAACACAGACAATTTAGTGCTGACGCATCACACACAAATCAGATTACAAAAATATTTAAGCACAGGTTGTAATGTAACAAAATAGGTAAAAAGCCAAGGGAGTGAATACTTTTGCAAGCTGGTGTATATACACACACATACATATATTTATATACTGTATATATACACATTGTAACAATGTCACTGATAAAGTACTGGAGGGAAGATATGTGTTACTACGATTAATGGCGTCAGTGACATAAAGCCAGAGTATTTTCTTCCAGGACTCTAAAGTGTTGTGAGGCATAAACTAAAGTTGCATAAATGGGTTGGTTTTATGTGAACATTCATAGAGTGGAAGGGAGAATGTCCACCTTATCTCCACCTGCAGAGCTGGCACCGCCATGTGCTGACAGGACCTGTGCAATGTCACAATCATGTGATCAGTCACATGGTCTAGGGTTTAAATGGCTGGCTTTCAAAGACAGCAGGGTTGGTGAGTGCCTGGAGAGGAAGCCTCCAGCAAAGTGTTTGTGCCAGTTAAAGGATATTGCTAAGCGAGTGGGCTGACCCCAACTAATGCAAGGACAGCACACAGTGCTACCGCTTTCGTTTTTTTTTTCTGTTGTGCCCAGAGGGCCGTGTTTAGTTTGTGCTTAAAGCTTGGCTTATGCTATATATCCAATAAACTAAGTGCATCCTTAAAGACGCCGTGTTCCCGTGACCACCTCTGAGTGCAGCCGAGTGAGCCGGTCTATCACAACATATACCGTATATACTGGTGTATAAGCCGAGTTTTTCAGCACATTTTTTTGTGCTGAAAATGTCCCCCTCAGCTTATATACGAGTCAACTGTCCCAGAAAGACGGCGGGGGAGGGTGAACGGTGGCGCAACGGGTCACAGGAGGCAGGAGCCGGCGGCTGTGGCTAAACCCTGTGCCGCTGCTAAAGAGAAATTAATTTCTTTGTAATAGCGCACAGTGACAGCAGCAGCCGCCGGCTTCCAGCACACATCCTACTTACCTTGCCTGCGCACCCTCGCTGCATCTCGTTCATTCCGGCGCCTGCAGCTCTTCCGGCAGAGCGATCACTTGGCCCCGCTCATTACGGTAATGAATATTCAAGCCTCTTCACTCCCATAGGCATGCAATGAATAAATGAATATTCATTACCTTAATGAGCGGTTCCACGTGATTGCTCGGCCGGTATAGCTGCTGGCGCCAGAACGAGATGCAGCGAGGGCACACAAGCAAGGTAAGTAGGATGTTTTGTTTTATAGGAACCATGCATACATGGATAGGGGATAAGGAGCCATGCAAATAAGGATAGGGGATAAGGAGCCATGCATACACGGATAGGGGATAAGGAGCCATGCATACACGGATAGGGGATAAGGAGCCATGCAAATAAGGATAGGGGATAAGGAGCCATGCATACAAGGACGGGACAGGGGAGTCATGCATACAAGGACAGCGACAGGGGAGCCATGCATATAAGGATATGGGATAAGGAGCCATGCATACAAGGACAGGGACCAAGGAGCCATGCATACCAGGACAGGATGGGGAGCCATGCATACCAGGACAGGGACAGGGGAGCCATGCATACCAGGACAGGATGGGGAGCCATGCATACCAGGACAGGGACAGGGGAGCCATGCATACCAGGACAGGATGGGGAGCCATGCATACCAGGACAGGGACAGGGGAGCCATGCATACCAGGATGGGGATGAGGGACACTGCATACCTGGCTTATACACGAGTCAATAAATTTACCCAGTCTTTTGTGGCAAAATTAGGTGCCTTGGCTTATACTCGGGTCGACTTATACGCAAGTATATAAGGTATATAGCAATTGTAAGTTCGGTTAATCTTCCTGATTTTTGTTTAAGGTTTTTTTTTCTGTTTTGTTGGTGTAACCCAGTGGAAGAGTTTAGACAGGCAGTAACTTAAAACATGCACATACCTTTGTGCTCATTTTTTTATTATTATTCGCTTTCTAAAAGCAAAAATTGAGAACGTTCTAAAACAGTCGTCATTCAAAAATTCCTACCATTTTGCTCCTCCCATAACATTTCTCGCCTCTTAAAATATTGCAATCACCACATTATACAGAACTGCATGCTTACAATTGCTCATTTTGCCCTTCTACCCAGATAATTTTTCTCTTGCTTTCAGCAATCCCACTGATCAGCTGATTAAAGAGGCAGCAGAGTTCCTGCCGTATCGCCTTCATTGCTTATTGTTTAGCGCTGTGCATTTTGTAGTGGTTGTGTCTTTTACTGCAGTGATAGTCACTCGAATGTGACTTAGCAGTAGAGAGCTCCAATATCCCATACAGCCAACAATCAATGTATAAGACTGTGCCAGGTGAATAATAAAAAGAGCACTGCAGACCCTTCAGTCAGCTGATCACTGGGGGTGACACGAGTCAGACTCTGACCAATCTGAAACTAATCGACAATCCTAAGAATAGACAATCAATATCTCTGCCACTTTAAACTGATAACCACCATGTTTGTTTGTGGCCTTTAAAGGGAATCTGTCACTCCATTTTCACCCTATCAGCTGCCGGCACCGCCATCAGGGGCTTATCTACGGCATTCTGTAATGCTGTAGATAAGTCCCCGATGTAACCTGAAAGAGAAGAAAAACAAGTTAGATTATACTAACCGGGACGTGGTTCGGTGCAATGGGTGTCACGGTCCAGTTCGACGCCTCCCATCTTCCAGAGATGACGTCCTCCTTCTTACGTCTGCTGCGACTCAGGCGCAGGCGTACTTTCTCTGCCCTGTTGAGGGCAGAGTAAAGTACTGCAGTGCGCAGGCGCCGGGAAAGGTCAGAGAGGTCCGGCGCCTGTGCATTGCAGTACTCTACTCTGCCGTCAACAGGACAGAGAAGTACGCCTGTGCAGGAGCCGCAAAGAAGAAGGAGGACGTCATCTCTAGAAGATGGGAGGCGCCGGACCGGACTGCGACACCCATCGGACCGGACGCCTGGGTGAGTATAATATAACTTTTCTTCTCTTTCAGGTTACATCGAGGCTTATCTCCAGCATTACAGAATGCTGTAGATAAATCCCTGATGGCGGTGCTGGCAGCTTATAGGCCAAAAATGGGGTGACAGATTCCCTTTAATCCCTTGCCATTGTAAATTCAGTCAAAGAGCTGAGGACCTCATTTATTTTTTATCCGAGTGGGCATAGACATTAACTCTTCTCGTTTGAAGTGTTCTCAAGGACCACACCCAGTTAGCGAAAAGGGTGCAGGGAAGAGGCGGCCAAATCTCAGGAATGGGGAGGCGCAGGAATGAAAAAACAACAACGTCGGATTCAGAATAGCTGCATTTACACCGGGTAAAGAAATGACATATTTATGTCAAATGACAGGTCATCTTCACAGAGTCCCAGTCTGTAAAGAGAGATACATCTGTAATTGTGCTCGTTAACCTCATTATTAGGCTCTTTTATCGCATTCTAGATTGGTCAGCTAAGAGGGAATACTTCTTAGGAGTACTCCAAATTCTTTATTTCCGACTCTTAGGCCACGTTCACACCAGCCTTAGCATACGTTCTGCTCAGTGTATGTTGCCCTTTGAAGGTCAAAACTGAAATAGAGACTTGATGGATCCATTATAAGTCACTGAGGTCCATCAGGATAAATTTCACAACAATTTTATCCCATAGATGTCGTAACCAGGGCTGTGGAGTCGGAGTCAGAGTCGTGGAGTCGGAGCTCATTTTGGTGGAGTCGGTATAAAATTGACCGACTCCGACTCCTAAAATATATAATAAATTGGGTACAATAGTTCAATACAGAATGTGCTGAATATTTTTTCATAGGAATTTGGGAAAGTTATGAAATGTCCTATAAATGGCTGTTCTATTCCTGATCTAAGGCTACATTCACACACAGCGTTTTTGCTGCATTTTTTGAGGATACGTTTTTCAGCTGCAAAAGCAGATCAGCTTTTTAAAAAACCGCATCACCGGAAAGGTTTTTGAGCTCATAGATAATGTTTTCAATAGTAAAAGCAGATTAGAAAAACGCCGCACAAACTGACAAGCCCATTCAGCCCAAAAATGGATCCTCACAAAACAATGTGTCTGAATGTCATATCTTGAAACCCATTGACTTTGCTGGGATGCCCAGAGTCACTGCATTTTACTGCAAAACACAGATCCGCAAAAACGCTGTGTGTGAATCATGGCCGCAGCCAGCGAGGGGCAGGGGGGCAGCTGCCCCCCCCCCCAGAAGCAGGGGCACGCACCTATGAAAACTCACTTGTATGCTGCAGTGCTCCCGTCCTGCACTGGCTCCAGACTGCAGGGGGGAATCTCCCCTCCTCTGTCCTGTCTTCTGCTGTCTTCACCAGAGAGAGGAGGGGGAGGGGTGCCTGCCCTGCACAGGATCCGATTCCTGGGCCCCGAGCCGGAGAAAGTGAGAAAGTTGTGCACGCGCTGCAGCTGGCAATAAGAGATAGTCTGCAAGAGGGACATGCTGGAAATCTGATTGGAAAAGTGAGGAAATTGGTTATTGCCGCCAGAACCCCTAAAATTGATTCCATCTTGAAGAGACGTGCTGGGAAAGGGGCAATTGTCAATCAAGCCACTCGGTGGGGCAGCACTTAATTAATGATTGAGCGATTGCTTGAACTAAAACCGTTTCTTATAGATATGGCGAACCCTCAGGTAACCCTAAATGAAGGTTAATGGACACAGGCGACAGAATTAAAGGAATTGCTTAATCACCCATTTACAGTGACTAAAAAATTACAAGCTGAGGATTTAACTCCTGGCATTTTCATAAGGGAGTGGAAGAACTTGCTATTTTGCCTGTCCCAAAGAGGAGGTTTAGTCGCAGATGGCATTTCTGCTTCAATGAAACGGAGAGAGACACAGCTGTTGGAAAATAAATTTTTTCTGGCAGCTGTTTATGTGGACCCAAGTCATCGTATATTGCTTGATGATCAACGGCTTACTAAAGGAAAAGAAGTTCTGACTGAGGTAGCAGTTAGGATGAGTGGCCTACAGGAGGACTGCCAGGCGCAAGAGGACTCGGGTCCTGACAGTGCTACTGCTGCCATATCTTCATCCTCGTCAGATGAGGAGTTTGACTTTGACAAGTATTTGGATGACATGGAGCAGGCAAAGCGTTGCCGCAAGGAAAAAGATTTCACTCCGTCTCCTATAGCAGCAGATTGACCATATTTCAGCAAAATGTTTCACCTGCTCTCAAAGAAATAGAAAAATTCAACCGTTCATCAAAACTGTGCATGAGGCAATTCCTTTATACCCGGAAATTGTTAGAGATGTCGCCCATGTGGTTACGGCTTTGCCTCCAACCCAAGTTAGTGTAGAGAGGTTGTTCTCTGGCCTTAAAATTATTAGGTCAGATTTGAGGTCATCTATGAAGGAGGGTCTGATGGAGGCAATTCTGTTTCTTAGAACAAATTCATAGACTGCACAAATGTTATTTAGTCTGTTTTTGTTGAAAACTGTTTTTTGCCACTTACATAGTTTATTACATAGTGATATATATATATGTATATATATATATGCTATATATATGTAATCGATATTATACAGTGTATTACATATTTACAATTTATTACAGTTTTTTGTGTTCTAAAGTTGTATTCCAATAAATATATATTATGTTCTATCTAAATATCTTGATTATTGTATCATAAAAATGATTAAATGTCTGATGTTCACATTGTACTACAATAAATTCTTCACTTAAATATAAGCAATATATGTGGGAGTCGGAGTCGGTGGAAGGGAAATGGAGGAGTCGGAGTCGCAGGTATGGCTTACCGACTCCACAGCCCTGGTCGTAACACCTGTCATACGGGTGAACAGATCGTATTGACAGATTAAAATAAATAAATAAAATAAGTAAATAAAATAAAAATGAATGGAGATATCCAATATATTGTAATTAAAAGGAAAACATTAATTACAAAGGATTGTGTAATTTGTCTGGATACCTTGCAGATCCTGCTCCATCTCCCATAATCGGCAGCCTAATAAGAGTGCAATCAGCAGTGCGTGGCGGCATTATAAGTGTCTTATGTAAGGAATGATAATTATAACACGGCAGAATCGTTCTAAAAATACAACCACTTTATGGCGGCACATAAACCACTTTTATATTGTGTTTTGTGCTCGTGCGGACACAATTATTTTGCACTTCCAGTCATTTTATATGGCATTTGTGCAGAATGCTTCATTTTACTCCACAATTATGTTGTTTCTATGCAACTGGGGGGGGAAGAAATGCTCCTTTATAAATAGCACCGCCCGTACTTGGTAAATGAGCCAATTCATTGCCCCATGGCATAAAAAATTACATTGTACGCTTGACGATAGAATACTGTACGTGTTTCTGAATGCAATGGCAACTGTAATATACTCAGATATATACGAAGCATCTTTCATTGCACCATACCTACAAACTTAAATGTATATAATTAGGTTTAGAATTAAAATGAAAAATAAAGTTAGAATTTATTACATGGTCAAAGACAAAGAAATTTCTAAACTCAACATCAAAAAAAGGTATTCAGCCTTTCAAAGTTTAGGGAATCTGTCAGCAGGTTTTTGCTAAGAAATCAGAGAGCAGCATGATATAGGAGCAGAAACCCTGATTCCAGTGATATGTCACTTACTATGCTGTGTTTCAACGTTTCTATACAATCAGTGGTTTATGAGCAGGAGATTATCACTACATGACTAGATGTCTCGTGCCTCATAGTCAACTGCTCTGTGTAACCCCGCCCCCCACCACTGATTGGCAGCCTTCTGTCCATACACACTGTACACAGAAATCTGCCAATCAGTGATGTTGCCGGGTTATACACAGCTCAGCATTCTGAGCTCTGCTGGATTTGCAGCAGAGGAAACAGTGATGTTATGAAAACAGCGACACCCAGAAAGTGCTACATCGCTGGAATCAGGGTCTCTGTCCCTATACTATGCTGTTGTCAGATTACATAGAAAAAAATCTGACAAATTCTTTTTAAAATGGTTTTCCCATGGTTGTATATTCTCCATTATACATAGAATAAGGGCTAACTTACTGCTCATAGGAGTTCCAGCCACTGAGACCCCCAGCAATCCCAAGAAAGGAGATCCGCAGACGCCCATCTGGATATCTATCGAGCAAGTGAACTTTAACTATATTCATTGTCTATGGGACTGCTAAGTCCGATGTTCAAATACTCTTTGAATAAACTACCTATTAGTTTTACCGAGAAATGTTCAAAATAGCATGAACAAAACAGCACTGTGTAGGGCACATATACTTTCAATAAGTCACAAATATCTCAGTAGGTAAATACCTTTTTCATTTTTAGTGCGGTCCCCGGACTGGTTCAGTTTGATAATGCATCTCTTGGACCAAAAAAGGTTGTGCACCCATGATCTAGGGCTAGGGTCACATCTCATCCGAGAGAATTGGGTCAATTACGCATATCACAGTCTGATCAGAGTGTGATCCGATTTTCTCGGATGAGGGGAAGATGGAGGAAAAAATGTATTCGTCTTCTCCATTGTGTCAGTCCGAAAAAAAAAAATCGGACTGCACTCAGATGTCATCCGAGTGCAGTCTGATGGTTTCCAAGTGTGATCCGAATATTGGATCAAAGTCGGGTGTGCAGCGATTCTGTTTCTCGGACCAGGGAACATATTTGGCAGCCCAAAATCATCTGGGTGGGATCTGATGGTTTATAGGATCGCACTCAGGAAATACGGCCATGTGCACGAGCCCTTAAAGTTCTAGTAAGTCACACTGACTCGCGCAAAGGCTCGTAGAGATCATGCAAAAAGTACATTTCATGGTTCAAACAGTGTGAAGTACGGCTTATCCATACTTTTTTTCCGTGTTTCTTATAAAAAAAAAATGTCCTCGTTAAAAGAAAAACATTTCATAAGAATGAGCAAAGTGTAAGAGGAAAATCACAGCTCTTCCTGACACAACTCCTACACGGAGCTGATTATAGCTGCCGAACCATGTAAGGACCTTTGTCTGAAAATGTACCCGGCATATGAAGTTAGGTACAGTACAGAGATTAACTCCCAATATACCGACCTCATAAAGTGTCAGCACCCACACACGTGCAGGGAGAGGATCACTAGTGGGAGCTGTGGATGAGCATTGGTTGCCCCATGCTTCAATCATACTCCGGGGGTCAAAAGAGGGATGGAGGGACCCATCAAAATGAAGAAAGTAAAACTAATCGACTATGAGGTTGTGAATGTAACATTGCTTCTAGAAAGAGTGCTTATGTCATGTTCATAACCTTAAAGGGGTTGTCTTATCAAGATATGCACAATTAAGGCATATGGATGTCACAGAGACAGAGTTAGACAGTTGCAAATATGTTCAGTGGTCAATAGATGGATTAAAGGGGTTTTCCTCTTCCGGAAAATCCATGTTTCCTGGCAGCAGTTTGATATTTTTAAACAAACAGTGCTTTTCCCACCTTCCCTGGTCCGCCGTTGCTCTCGGTGACTGTTATTGTTGCGTTGACAGTGATACGGCAAATCAGTGAGATCGGTGGCTCTGGGCAAGCTGACGGCATGAGCCGCTGTGCTCAATAATTGGCTGCAGCATTGTCATGATGTCAACTGCAGATAAGACATCAGAAGCAGATGAGTGTCAGTGCTGGACCCAGGGAGGATGAGTAAAAAAAAACAATTGTTTTTGGTTGTTTTTTTTAAACAGGGTAGGGGTTAATCTGCTCAGTTGAGAGCTACTGGAAGCTTTCCTGAATTAAGGTTCAGTTGTGCACTGTTAGCCGCTCCCATCTCCTATATAATCTGGGCCCTGGCTAGCACTGATTGTCAGAGAGTAGCTTATGCTGCATGGCTGGAGGTTGTTGGTGGTTGTTATTGGAGAAGGCATTTGGTGGCTTTATCTGTGACTGTTGCTAGATTTTGAGTGTGTGATAAATCCCCTTCTTCTCCTACTTTGGTTTAACCTCATCCTCCACTCCCCAATGCATACCTCTGTTGTTTATGTGAGTATATTTGTATGATTAATATTTTTCATTATCCCTGTTCGTATTACATCTTGTTAGTCTGGTTGGTGTATTACGGTACACTACTACTCCCCTCTTCCCTGGGTGGTGGAAGGGTATAGACTAAGGGTGGATTAAGGAGCTAAGGCAAGGTATGTGGCCCTGGTGTCTTCACCATCAGAAGTAATCCGGGGAACAGGGTGAAATAGGGTGCCCCTAGCGTTAGGGACACGGAAGGAGCCCCTGGGACACATGGCGACAAAGTCATGACACTCATGTTCAGCTTTGGGAATTTTTGCTTAGCCGCAATAGATCAATGTATAATGTTTGGATGTGCGGTCTGTCTTTTTCTACAGCTATGGTACAAGTGACAAGCTGCAGCTGGAGCACAGGGGTTTTTCAAAAACCCTGGTATGTTATACTACATCTGGTGGAAGAGACGTATATGGCTGATTGAATTCAATTTCAACTTTCTTTTTTGGCGTTCATTGTTTGGGATAAATATGTTGTTTTATTAATTTGGACAATTACACACGCAGGGATACCAAATGAGGTTTCTTTTATGATTTTTTTTTTAGATTTTTGTATTTACGTTTGAAGAAAAAGGAGGGGTAATTTCAACTTTTATACTTCTACGACTTTTCATTATGTAAAATATTTTTTTAATGTTTACAATATTTATAATTGGTCCCCTAAGAGGATATGAACCTCCGGGATCGCCCATTCACTGCACCATCATATTATTGTATTACACTCTATTGTAAAGTGATCTCCGGGGCTTCATAGGATAACAAACATGGTCGATACAGGGGCCATCAGTACACCGCTGGCCGTCGGGCACCGATGAGTGACAGAACTGACATCTTCCCCATTTGTAGCTTTTTAATGCAACCGTCTTAATTGACCACGGCATCTAAGAGGCTAAAATTTTGCAACTGCTGCAGCTACAGCTGAGCCCATTACATACAAGCAGTGGGCACATCCGCCGTACATTTATATACCAATGCCATATACACTCACTGGCCACTTTATTAGGTACACCTGTCCAACTGTGTGTTAAGACAATTTCTAATCAGCCAATCACATGGCGGCAACTCAGTGCATTTAGGCATGTAGACATGGTCAAGACAATCTCCTGCAGTTCAAACCGAGCATCAGTATGGGGAAGAAAGGTGATTTGAGTGCCTTTGAACGTGGCATGATTGTTGGTGCCAGAAGGGCTGGTCTGAGTATTTCAGAAACTGCTGATCTACTGGGATTTTCACGCACAACCATCTCTAGGGTTTACAGAGAATGGTCCGAAAAAGAAAAAAAATCCAGTGAGCGGCAGTTCTGTGGCCGGAAATGCCTTGTTGATGCCAGAGGTCAGAGGAGAATGGGCAGACTGGTTCGAGCTGATAGAAAGGCAACAGTGACTCAAATTGCCACCCGTTACAACCAAGGTAGGCAGAAGAGCATCTCTGAACGCACAGTGCGTCGAACTTTGAGGCAGATGGGCTACAGCAGCAGAAGACCACACTGGGTACCACTCCTCTCATCTAAGAACAGGAAACTGAGGCTACAATTTGCACAAGCTCATCGAAATTGGACAGTAGAAGATTGGAAAAACGTTGCCTGGTCTGATGAGTCTCGATTTCTGCTGCGACATTCGGATGGTAGGGTCAGAATTTGGCGTAAACAACATGAAAGCATGGATCCATCCTGCCTTGTATCAACGGTTCAGGCTGGTGGTGGTGGTGTCATGGTGTGGGGAATTTTTTTCTTGGCACTCTTTGGGCCCCTTGGTACCAATTGAGTATCGTTGCAACGCCACAGCCTACCTGAGTATTGTTGCTGACCATGTCCATCCCTTTATGACCACAATGTACCCAACATCTGATGGCTACTTTCAGCAGGATAATGCGCCATGTCATAAAGCTCGAATCATCTCAGATTGGTTTCTTGAACATGACAATGAGTTTACTGTACTCAAATGGCCTCCTCAGTCACCAGATCTCAATCCAATAGAGCATCTTTGGGATGTGGTGGAACGGGAGATTCGCATCAGGGATGTGCAGCCGACAAATCTGCGCCAACTGTGTGATGCCATCATGTCAATATGGTCCAAAATCTCTGAGGAATGCTTCCAGCACCTTGTTGAATCTCTGCCACGAAGAATTGAGGCAGTTCTGAAGGCAAAAGGGGGTCCAACCCGTTACTAGCATGGTGTACCTAATAAAGTGGCCAGTGAGTGTATATAAATATATAAAAAAAAATTTATATATAAAAGTGGTCATATGAGTTTCTTTTCCTTTTTTTTCGTTTGTACTTTTATAGAATTATTTAAAGGGAATTTAGCAGCAGGCTTCTGCCAAGTAATATGACATGAGTACAAAGTAGGGGCAGAGACCCTAATTCCAGCAATGAGTCCCGTAGTTGTCTGGGTGCAGCAGTTGTGATACAATCACAGTTTTCTCTGCTGCAGATCTAGCAGAGCTTGAATGCTGAGCCCTATATAACCCCGCCCACAACACTGATTGGCTGCTATTTGTGTGTACTCTATATTGATAGAAGGCTGCCAATCAGTGTTGGGGGCATGGCTCGACCAAGAGGCACAAGGCACCTAGTACAGTAGTAATAATCTCTTGCTGATAAAACACTGATTTTAGTAAAACAAAGCACAGCCCAGTAAGTGACACATCACTGGAATCAGGGTTTCTTTCCCTAAATCATGCTGCTCTCAGATTACACAGCAAAAATGTGCTGACAGATTCACTTTAATGCATCGTACTGTATACTGGAAAACTGCACTCCATTAACAGTGCAAGTCACTGATGACAGCAGCAAAAAACAGAGTACACTTGGCGTGCCTTTTATCCAAAATCCTCCTAGCCACAGCCTTACAGCTGGGGGGACTTGTGCCCCCTGTTCTGTGAATGGTTGCAGAGCTGAACAAACACAACTCCATTGTTTGTGGAGCTGATCTGCAGTACCCAGCAGCGACCACTAGACAGTTGATGGCACTGTGCTCTTCCCGCTCCATCCACTATTTATATCCAGCTGCCGAAGCTGAGAACAGCTGATGGATGGCAGTGCCGTTGTCACCAATCTGATACTAATGACCTATACTATAGATAGGTCATCAATATCAAGACAACCACCTTAAAGGGAATCTGTCAGCAGGTTTTTGCTATGTCATCTGAGGACAGCGTGAGGTAGGGGCTGAGACACCGATTTCAGGGATGTGCCACTTATTGGGCTGTGTGCTGTTGTTTCAATACAATGAATATTTTATCACCAGGAGAGTATCACTGTCTGGACTACAGCTCACGTGAGCCCTGGTCTGACCACGCCCCCTCCTGTGATAAGCAGTTTACTGTAAATAGACAATGTACACAGAAAGCTGTGGTGTGGGCGGGGGGCAGCATTCTGAGCTCTGCTACATGCTACATCTAAAAATTGTATCAAAACTGTTGCACCAAGTATGCTAAGTGATACATCGTTGGAATCAGGGTCACTTTTCCTACATTGTGCTGCTCTCAGAAAAACCTGCTCACAGATTCCATTTAATTTTCTAGATTTGATATTCCATGATGAAACTGAAGGTCCATTTACTTCTTTAGGTGCCGGATTACAGCTCTATACAACAAGCAGCTAGCGCAGATCCATTATACGTCAGTGTGCTGTAAACTACCCTACCATCTCCTGCTGCTGCACATTGTGACTACCATTAATTAATACAATTACCATTCACCTAAAATACATCTTCTATAATTATATCACCTCTGTACAAACTTTGCCCCGAACTATGACAAAATGCTCCATGTGGTGTATACCCACCCGGAACAATGCATTGCAGGTTACAGCAGCCGGTTATGGTGGAAGGGGGATAATTAGGGAATAATAGTATATGATTAGGAACGTAAACGATTTCCTGCTCTTTCCATCTCTGTAAGTGGTTAATTATCACAACAATAATCCATTAGTAATAATTAGAATTGTGCGGCAGGTTTCTGACACTGCAATGTCTCTTCCTGCAATAATTATTACCAGCAATTAGTCGTTTGTTGATTGGCTACAAACGTAACGAGAAAAATAAAATCTGCAGTCGCAAGTGAAAGATATTTCATAGGGGCGACAATGCATAATAATATCTAATACTGTCGACACCAACGGCAATACGTCATAGGTCGGATCTGGCCTAAAATAAGGATGTGCTCAATGTTATAATCAACATTAATGGGATCGTAACCGGTAACTCCACATGGGTCATGGCGCCAGGCATCTGATAATTCAGAAAACTCTAGGATGGAGCCATGGCTTTATACTAGGCATTCATTAAAGGGGCTATCCAGCATTCTCACGTCTGCATTCAGTGGTGAGGTTTCATCTCCCGAGATCTTGGTACCGAAATCTCCATCTGCGCATGCGCCGCCCCCCGGCGGCTATTTTCCCGGATTCCACCGCACCGGAAACCACGGAACTGCGGGGGCTCTGGCCATTCACAAAATGTCGGCAGAGCCCCCGCAGCAGCACCGCCGGACACAGCGCAGCAGCAGCACCAGATACAGCGCAGCAGCACCGGATTCAGAACAGCAGCACCAGACACAGCGCAGCAGCCTCGGCACCGGTCACAGCGCAGCAGCAGCACCGGACACAGCGCAGCAGCACCAGACACAGCGCAGCAGCACAGAACACAGCGCAGCAGCATTGGCACCGGACACAGCGCAGCAGCACCGGATACAGAACAGCAGCACCAGACACAGCGCAGCAGCATCGACACCGGACACAGCGCAGCAGCAGCACCAGATACAGCGCAGCAGCACCGAACACAGCGCAGCAGCATCGGCACCGGACACAGTGCAGCAGCACCGGACACAGCGCAGCAGCACCGGATACAGAACAGCAGCACCAGACACAGCGCAGCAGCAGCAGCACCAGATACAGCGCAGTAGCACCGAACACAGCGCAGCAGCATCGACCCCGGACACAGCGCAGCAGCAGCATCGGACACAGCACAGCAGCACCGGATACAGAATAGCAGCACCAGACACAGAGCAGTAGCATCGGCACCGGACTCAGCGCAGCAGCAGCACCAGACACAGCATAGCAGTTGCACCAGATACAGCGCAGCAGCACCGAACACAGCGCAGCAGCATCGGCACCGGACACAGCGCAAAAGCAGCAACGGACACAGCGCAGAGGAAAGCACTGGACATCCGCAGCGGCGCGCCGCACATCGGAACACCCCCTCATCCCAGCCTGTGGCCTGCAGCATCACCCCACTCCTGCCTCCTCCAGCAGCGACCCTGAGATCCCGCTTCACCGCAGCCATCATCCCCGGTAAGCAATAAGCCGCAGGGATTTTAAGAAGCACCACCATTTTATTAAAAAATAATTTTCTACCTATTTTCCTCCTCAAAATTTGGGGTGCGTCTTATAATCCGGAGCGTCTTATAATCCGAAAAATACGGTAAGTGCATGCAGTCTCCTCTAATTAAGGCCTTGTTCACATGTTGCGTTTTCGCTGGTTTTTTTTCCGCAGGCCAAACCTGCTACAAAAAAAAAGCAGGTTTTGCCGTGTTTTTTGCTGTGTTTTTGCTACGAATTTGCTATCTCTTGTGCATGCTTATAAAGTTTAGTGCCCCGGAAAAAAATCACGATGCAACTTCCTTAAGGTTTTTTCACCGAAAACGCATCAAAAACTGAGATCTGCGTTTGTTGCTGTGTATTTGCAAAATACACAGAAAAAAACGCTGAAAGCAGTGACACGCTGCAGGATTCCAAATCAGTCAGGAAAACAATGAGTGCAGGAGATTTCTGAAATCTCAGAGACATTGCTGGTACTGTGAAACACAACTTCAAATTAGCAACAAAAAAAAAACTGAAAAAATGCAACGTGTGAACAAGACCTAAGGGGGTTTTCCAGACACAGATGTTTCCCCCTATTAGTTCGCCTGCGTTAAAAATAATAAAAATCAGCTTTTACTCACCCTTTCTAGCTCCAGCGCTGCGTCTCCACCGCTGCCTCTATCTCTGTTGACAGAGGTAACGTAACAACTACAGCACAGGTGACCGCTGCAGCCAATCACTGGACGCAGCTGCAGCCTATCACCAAAAACAGGAGATGCAGCACTGGACCTGGAGAGGGTGAGTAAAAGCTGATTTTATTATTTTCAGCATGGGCTCATCTATACAATAAAAACAACTAAGGCTTGAAAACCTCCATTGAGGTTTGATATCTGCATGACGTCCACATAACCTGGAGAGGGACTGGCAGACAAGCACATCAGCTGCACCTTCCACCTTCCGAGGTAGAAGAAAAAAGCGTTGGAAAACTGTTTAAAGGGTTATTCCCATCTTCATCGATAGATATAGTCAGGACTTGTTAAAAAAAGGACTTTTGTAATTTACTGTTTATTAAAATATGTAGCTGTTCTTCAGATATCAACACATTTCTTGTTTTTTCTCTACAGTTCGTTGCCTAGGACACAGACCGCCGCTGCTGTCCTGCTTTTAAGCAGCTGGGTGGCATTAGGAGGTGATAGCATGCTCCAGCAATACTGTCTGCGATCGGTGACGTTATTAATGGTCGTCTGAGCAATGCTCTGCTGCTCTGAATGCACTTGGGAACGAAAATCATCAAGATCCGCTGCTGGCAGCTCCCTGTGCAGTTCCAGACTAATGACATCCCATACGTGCTCAATGGGAGACAAGTCCGGAGATGATGAATGACAAGGTATATACTTCTGGTGGATATAGAGAAACATAGTCTGAAAAGAGCCTACACATAGCTACCTTTCCACCATTAATTGATATAAAGCAGCCCTTTTCAAAAGGCTTTATAACAAACATTGCAACTGCTGAAGAACCTCTGTCTTAATCAACCTGCCAATCAACAGAGAGGAAACTTCCTGGAGAAGCAAACTGCAACAAATTGCATGAGGAGATAAGCAGTGCCCAGTCAGCACAATCCAACCATCCATCCAACCATCCATCCAACCATCCATCCATCCATCCATCCATTCATCCAACCATCCATCCATCCATCCATTCATCCAACCATCCATCCATCCATCCAACCATCCATCCAACCATCCATCCAACCATCCATCCATCTATCCATCCAACCATCCATCTATCCATCCATCCAACCATCCATCCATCCATCCATCTATCCATCCATCCAACCATCCAACCATCCATCCAACCATCCATCCAACCATCCATCCATCTATCCATCCATCCAACCATCCAACCATCCATCCAACCATCCATCCAACCATCCATCCATCCATCCATCCATCCATTCATCCAACCATCCATCCATCCATCCATCCATTCATCCAACCATCCATCCATCCATCCAACCATCCAACCATCCATCCAACCATCCATCCATCTATCCATCCAACCATCCATCCATCTATCCATCCATCCAACCATCCATCCAACCATCCATCCATCCAACCATCCATCCAACCATCCATCCATCTATCCATCCAACCATCCAACCATCCATCCAACCATCCATCCAACCATCCATACAACCATCCATCCAACCATCCATCCATCCATCCATCTATCCATCCATCCAACCATCCATCCAACCATCCATCTATCCATGGACCAATGGAAACTGACATGGCTGGACGGCAATCAGGGATTACAGTAATAAACCTCAAGAAAGCCAGAGTCTCAGCAATGGGAGACCGATAAAATTAACTTTATTGCCCCCGACAGTGTTCCAGGTTCAGTCACGGGGGTGGCACACCGACGCACGCTCAGCCACTGCTCTGAGGATACAGAAGCGGCTGTAACTGCGCCCACAGCACTGACTGACAGCCGGCCTTAATGATGAGCTGCTGAAGCCCTGCTGCTATGTGTAGCAAAGGCAATCAGACGATCACTGGAGTCTGCTGATTGCCAGTATAACAGAACTTTGCTTAGATAAGACAAAGTTAGAACATATGGTGTAAAATGGCGACGTGGACGACCAATACCTGAATACTCTGGCGGTGTGCTGCCGCCTGAGCTGGCCTATTGTGCCAGGTAACGTATGCAACCTGAATTATTATGGTGACCTGGCACACAGACGAGTATGAGGGTGGGACAGGTGATTGGGCAGGTAACACACCTGATGGCTGATTGGGGGATCGCAGGAGCATCAGCACTAAATGATTGGAGGGAAGAAGAGATGAGCAGCGAGGACGATCCACAGCCAAAACCCACAACCCGAGCCATGGAGGAAGCTCCGGCCCCGAAGAGTGAGGGGCCACAAGCCTCAGTGTGAATACAGCGCATGCTCTGTGGAGGGGCCCCGCGACCTAGTCAGCATTGGGGCCCAATAACCTGACAACACGCCCCTGGCTGCACCGGTGGTCCCTGTAATGTCTGCTCTTCAGCCCTTACAAAGGGTTAATCCATCCTCCCGCCCCTCCCCGTCCACACAGTCAGCGCGGCCTAGAAACAGTAATAACAAACAACAGACCCGTCTCCGCGCTGCCGCTGCTTTCCGCCATGTTTGTTGTCATCCGCTGTCACAAGCAGGAGACGCCGCTCTGCCGTCGCTATGGCAACTGGTGACGTTCTCGGTAATGGGCGCCCTACGTCACTGGAGGGGCGTGGCAAAGTGGCACTGTCCGAGGTGCTGGAGAGGCTGCGCGCGCAGCACGGGGAGGACTCGGGGTCACGTGACGGAGCTGTGACGTCACCGCGGGGCAGAGACTCTGTGTATGTGGAGCCTCCTGGTGTGGAACTAGAAGTCTCAGCAAAGATGCTGCAAAGACAGTGGGCTTTTATTTTGTAATAACCAGTAAATTCAGAGTTGATTTTAACACTAAACATTCCTATTTGCTTGGTATTTAACCCCTTAATGCTAAAGCCATTTTTATCCTTAAAGGGGATGTTCACTGTCCTGTCACTGAGTGTTGGTCACCACAGCATTGTGTAGGTGTATACAGTGCTGTGCAGGCAGCTGTAGAAAGATTGTTTTCAATCATAGACGTGTTAAAGGGGCTGTGCACTTCATGGAGACCCCCTTCTCATTCCCTGTTTGCCCCCAGTCACGTAATAACCCTTATACTTCCCTCCGGTATCAGTGCCGTTCCAGCCATGTTGGCACTGAGTCTACAGGGGCTTGTGTGACATTGTTCCGTCACGCGACCCCTGCAGCCTGTCAGCAGCCGCCGCTCTCTCTCCACCTTCAGATTTATCCCATACATGTGACGTGTAGCCCAAAACACGTGCCAGGACCCTCCACCGTGCATCACTGTCCCCGCAGACCCTCATTATGGACAACCCCTTTATGACCCTTTCTGGACAGACTTCTATGAGCCTGAAGAAGATCCGGGTACTGGATGGAAAAAATGTTCGTTCACATCCTCTTTTTTGCATTTTAAACGCTGCTTTTATATTGATTTTAAACTACCTGAAATAAATATAAAGTTTTTTTTACCTCATTCTGCACAGACAGTGCCATAGACTCCATTTCCCTCCTGGCATCTTTCGGCTCTGAGCTGATGGCACTGCTGAGAATCTTCTAACTTTAAAGGGAAGTAATCACAATGTGTTTTCCATCTGTCGCACTAGGTTTCCTTGGCCGACCTCTATGTCTACTGTAATCAAGTTAACTATTTCTTGGTGCTTCTTTAAAAGAGCCTAAACAGCACACACCTAAAATCCCCAGGCTGCTGTCAAAGCTTTGCCTGAGAGAGACCTTGCTGATGCAGTATAACTACCTTGTGTCTTGTTGATGTGCTCAGTCTTGTCCGTGACATGAAACTGTTTTCCACAACCTCACCTTTGTAGCAAAGTTTGGTTAATCTTCACAAAATTTCAAGCCTCCTATACATCTGTTTCTGTTTCAGTTTAATGACTTTGTTTTAGCCTACATATGAAAATAATAATAATTTTTATTTCTATAGCATAAAAATATTCTGCAGCAGTTGACATTATTATTATTATTATTATTTTATTATTTATTTCTATAGCACCATTAATTCCATGGTGCTGTACATGAGACGGGGTTACATACAAAATACAGATATCACTTACAGTAAACAAACTAACAATGATAGCCTGGTATAGAGGGGTGAGGACCCTGCCCTTGCAGGCTTACATTCTATAGGATGGTGGGGAAGGAAACAGTAGGTCGGGGGTTGCAGTAGCTCCGATGGTGTTGAGGTGGCCGTGTGGTCATTGCAGGCTGTAAGCTTTTTTGAAGAGATGGGTTTTCAGGTTCCGATTGAAGGATCCAAATGTGGTGGATAACCAGACGTGTTGGGTTACAGAATTCCAGAGGATGGGGGATATTTGGGAGAAGTCTTGGAGGCGATTGGGTAAGGAGCAAATAAGAGTGGAGGAGAGAAAGAGGTCTTGGGAGGACCGGAGATTACATGAGGGAAGATAAGGAGAGATTAGTTTGGAAATATACCAATGAGAAGGGTTATGGACGGTTTTGTAGGTCAGTGTTAGTAGTTTAAACTGAATATGCTGTGAAATTGGGAGCCAGTAAAGGAATTTGCAAAAAGGGGAAGCAGGAGTGTAGCGAGGAAAGAGATTAGTCGGACAGCAGAGTTAAAGGTAGACCACAGAAGAGGATGTTGCAGTAGTGAAGGCGGGAGATGATTAGGGCATGCACAAGCATTTTGGTAGAGTGGGGGTTGAGGAAAGGACGGATTCTGGAAATATTTTTGAGCTGGAGGCGACAGGAGGTGGCGAGAGCTTGGATGTGTGGTTTGAAGGACAGGACAGTGTCAAGGGTTACTCCGAGGCAGCGTATTACTGGGACAGGGGAAAGTGTGATGTCATTTATTGTGATAGATAGATCCGGTAGGGAAGGTATGCGAGATGGAGGAAAGATAATTACTTCAGATTTGTCCACATTGAGTTTGAGGAAGCGAGAGTAGAAGAAGAAGGAGGATATGGCTGATAGACACTCTTGGATTCTGGACAGCAGAGAGGTGACATCTGGGCCAGAGAGGTAGATCTGATTGTCATCAGCATATAGCTGGTATTGGAAGCCATAGGACTTTATGAGTTGTCCCAGGCCCTGGGTATACATTAACATTTAGAGGGGACTTGTACAGACAGTAAAAACATTACAGAATAGTACATAACTCAACAAATACCAAAAGGAGTACCACTTTTCGTACCACTCAGATTTTGATTACTCCTTCCAGAGAGCCTTGTGCCGGGCTGTCTTCTATTTAATCCCTTGAACCTCTGATTTCCACTGTCAATCTATAAGTTCAGCTTACCTTTTCTATAGCACTAGTCCTTGCTCTTCTCATGTCTCCTGACTTATCCTGTTTTCCGACCTCGATTTGTATTTTGATCACTCACTTGCTTTCTAATTTTGTCCCTGGCGTTACCTCTTGGTATTGACTCTGCACAATGACCTTTCTTAAATGCATCTGCACTAATACAGGGTGGAGCGCACCCAAGTAAAATGGCAGCTGCACAGGTGCATACATACCAAATGAAACAGCCAGCCTACAATCAGGGATTGGCCGTGTGGTACACCAGTGCAGAAGAAATAATCTGAACCAGGCTTTGGTTCTTCTGTCTTGTTTCTTTATCATCCAGGTTTCGCATCCGTATGTTACTACAGAAAAAACAAACTATGCCTTCATCACCAGTGAAATGTGCTTTGATTTGAAGACCTTGTCCAGTGACTTCATTGTAGATTTGCCCATAGTTATTCTGTTGACTTGTGGTGTCATCGCTGCATCTTGAGTGATCATTGAGTAGGTTGAAGTCTTTTGCAACTTACAGTTCATCGCCGTCCATCTCAAATGTGACCCGGTCGTACCTGGTAGGAGTCCATATCTTTGTCTCCTTTGGATTGAGTAGGAGTCCCATCTTATTCAACCAATGAATAACTGTGATGTATCTACCAAGAGTTTACTTAGACATAAAGCCAAAACAAGTTTTAAGCATGTCCTTAAATTGTGAGGAGATCTAGAGCTCCACTGGCCAAACGCAAAGTTTCACTTTAAGCTAAATGGCAAAATGAATGGAGGTAATGACATCTGCTCATCAGGAACATTGACAGAACATAAACATTTACTAACACATGAAGACTTAGACAGATCTAATTAAAGCCTGTATTTCAGGGTGCGGGAAACTCCACCTCTAAAGGTGAAAAATGATAATACACCACAAACATTACTTGATTGGCTATTAGTACTTAATTGAACTGTGTAGTGAAAGCAGCAATAAGCAGCATGGCTTGATAAACTGTCATGCAGCCTGCTATCGATCCAACTTTCATTGCACTAATGATCTAAGGTGTGAAATGCTGGCGATTAATGAGCCATTAATCGCTGACATACTGATGTGAATTCAGGTTATTATAGAAAAAATAAATCTTCACATTCTCCTAACCCTCAGCTGGAATATAGGAGTAGTCAGTATGAGCTGGGGGTCTTCTGAATACAGAGGCGAGCAATGTGCTAAACCCACCCATGCATGCTCTGCTACACAGTTATGATGGATAGTTTTTGAGAAGTGTTATTTTTGTAATAAAAAAAAAACAATTCAAATACAAAATGTTACATTGCTAAATTAATTACAAATAAATACAAATACAGTTTTTTTCTGGTGAGAGACTCAACACCTAAAATATTTGTTGTGTACTCATGATATATAATGTATAGCTGTCATTTCCTTTATGCTTATTGACCTTGGGGATGAAATACCCACAGATTACGCATCAAGGAACGAAGAAGGAATAGGACTCTCTTGATGTAATACAGGATCCAGAGAGCAGGGATCACATGCGTCAAAGTGCGAAAACCCTCCTTAGAAAATCCATGTGACATCCATGCAACATTTCTCAGTATGGTCCATTTTCACATTCTCCGTTATTCCCTATTGGGTTTTGTAAATTCTATTTTCTTTGACTTATGTCTTCTGACATGATGCACAACAGGATTGAAGCCTAATGTGCACAAGTCCGGGTGTAGATTGCTATGTATTGTCACACTTTTTACAACACTTTGCTATACGTCTACTTGCTAGATCTTCTTATCCTTTTAGTTAAGATGGTTTGAGCCAGTTGTTTAAAAATTTGAATCACGTTTTATATCATGTGTTCATGGATAGGGCTGAATTTCTAATATCCAAGATCAGAATGAAATATGTTGAGCCCATTAGAGGAAAAATTACTGTGAAGCCTCTTCTATCCATACATATTGCTCATCCATGGACATTGATATATGATCAAGAGGTGAAAATTACTTATAGTGCTGAATCAAACCATAAGAAATACAATGGACCCTAGTGACAAGTCATTGGATTCAAAGTTGCTTTCCAATCGGGTTCTTTTCTGATGGATCGTCAAACACAACTGTTATGTAAGAAGATCTTCCTATATAACAGTTGGCTTTGATGATCCATCAGAAAAGAACTTGATTGGAAAGCAACTTTGAATCCAATGACTTGTCACTAGGGTCCATTGTATTTCCCTACAAAGTCCATGATCACTCTTTCCCTACAAAGTCCATGCATACACTTCGTCCTAGTGTCCATGCTGGAAGTCAGTGGCATTTTATTTAGCGCCAACCCCCTCACCGCTTGCTAAGGTTTCGGATGTCATGGCAGCGGGATTGGTGAAACCTACATCAACAGATAAATCACCTCTATTGGATCAGATATATAAAGAGGGGACTATTATACCCTTTCAAGATATGAAAGCACTACCCACAATGTCTAATTATACCTTCATACATTATGAATCTCTAAGGAAGTCGCTGCGCCAAGCCATGATAAATGGCGACATTACACGACCTTTAACCACTTTTGAAACATAATGCTCCCAAACAAAAACTACGAAAAAAGTGCTCTCCGCCCTCTATAATATGTTGCTTGTACAGCAAGTTTCTCAAAAAAAGAGCCTTTGTGCGGAGATGGGAAAGAGAGTTAGGTCACTCCTTTTCTGACTCACAAACTAACCTTATATATAAATTTTCATATTGCCCTTCACACTGTGTGAGAGTTCAAGAAAAAGGCTATAAAATATTGACTCACTGGTATACAACACCCCTCATGTTGCAGAAATGGCTTGCCACCTTGTCGGACTTGTGTTGGAGATGCGAGAAGGACAGAGGGTCATATCTACATATCTGGTAGTCCTGTCACACCATACAAAAATTTTGGAACACGGTATCCCAGGTTTTGAATGAGGTAGTACGTACCCATATAAAATTCACACCGGAACATGTTTTCTTCAATCTACCAATTGTTCCAAATAATAAAGCCATATCTAAACTGGCCTCCTTCATACTTACAGCAGGCAAGTTCCTCCTACCTACATTTTGGCATACGTCTAATATTCCAAGCTTGAGCCAGTTATTAGCTAAAATTGACCAACTGTATCATTCTCAAGAATTGGTAGCACTTTCTACACATAGCTTTTCTGCCTTCTCGCATGTCTGGACTCCTTGGGTGTCGTACAGGAAATCAGAAAAATTCATTTCTGTGATTACGACTGACCCTACATCTTGAATCTTAGACTTGAGCAGCGTGTCTACGGACTTCCCACCAACCTCCCCCGCCCCTCGACTCCCTACTACCCCCCCATCTGTTCTATTGGTACACGCCTTTGGTTTTTTCACCCCTTTCTTTAGGCCCTGATTTGGTTCCTACTAAGTCAATTGTTTCATCAGAAGGTTTATTATTGAACATCGGGGCACCAGTTCTGTTCTAAATGTATGTTTATGTGTTAATAACAAGTAAGAATTGATCGTTCTTCATGGTAACGATGTTCTGACGGCGAAGTGGGTGTTTACATCCCTGTAGACTTGGTCAATCTTCAGCTTTTTCATTACCATTCTTGAGACCGGCACGGTCCTCTGAACACTGTATTGTTTACTTGTGCTGTATTACGCCTGCATTGTTGGATTTACTGCATTGCTGTCATGTTACCAAAAATTTTCAAGAAATAAAACATTGAAAACACTTGGCCCTAGTGTCCTGCCACAAACTAAAGCTTTTTTTTAAATTAAGGATTAGCAATAGATCACACCTTATCCAGCACCGTCACTTGAATCCTCTAGAACAATGTTCCCCAACTCCAGTCCTCAAGAACCACCGACACATCATGTTTTCAGGATTTCCTTAGTATTGCACAAGTGATAATTCCAAGTGAGCAAAGTGATCTATAATGTGTAAATTGCATTGATTTGAAAATCTGCTCGCTATGGATTTAGGAGTCCAATGGGTGGTTTCACTAATTAATTGACAGCCTATTTTGAATGAATGCTACCAAAAACGGAGTAAGACCACCCACTGTACTCTTAAAGAGAACAATACTTTCAAGGAACTTTTCAGAAATAGCATGTTCTGTGAGTACATGAGAAATAACAATATTTCCTGCTATTATATCACTTTCACCAATTTTCCTCTCTGCAGCCTCTCTGTCTAATTTGCAATTAACTCTGGACTAGTAGGTCGAGACTAGCTGCCATGATGACTCTCTTACACTAAACACACAGAAATAAGGATTCCTGCTCTTTTTTTTCCTTTATTAGCACAGAGAGAAACAGCAGTAGCATAGAAAACATTATTCAGTTGTATTAAGCTGTGTGGCTGTGAATCCAGCTCCTAGGCTAGATATATTACTTGCTATAGAAGCTTCAGTATCTGTTTCTCTGCTTGTGTCTCCCTGCTCTTCACTTCTCCTCCCCCTCTCTTCTCCATAAAGTATAATAGCTGTTGAATAGATTTATTAGAGTGGAAGATCAGTTAAGGAATAGAAGGGAGGCGAGAAGTGAATTAAAAGTGGAGAAAAAAAAGCAGATTTGTTTGTTACAAAGTATCTTATATTCACTTCTACTTTTGATTTATGAAAAGTTATCTGAAAGTACACTTACCATCTAATCTAGGAGGGAGCAGGAATCAAATCAATATATTACAAGTCATGCAGTTATACTGAATTTATATATTATTCTCTCATCTCTTATTGCTCTACTCTCCAATATGCTTTTTGGAGACAGGACAGTATGGTAAATGTGACAGGATCCCTTTAAGAAGTTGCTTTAAAATATTCTTCAAGTGTTTCTATGGTTTCCTCAAAAAGTATGAGAGAAAAATCATTGTTAAGCATAGAGTATGCTTACTAATAACAATGTGATCAATGAAAACTACAAAAATTGAATTTTTCTTTCCATGACTAAGGTTAACTACTGAGAAAAGGTTAGAGGAGAAATATAATAGTAACTTTTCTTTGCTTCAGATAGAGCATGAAACGGAACACTGCATATCAAAGGCTCCTTACAAACTTATGTCACCAGCCGGAACTTACTGTAACCTAATGGGGGTTTCCGGCCTCGGGGTTCAAGTCTGCAGTCACTTTATCTCTGCAGTCACTTTATCTCTGCAGTCACTGCGTGCAGAGACAGTTCTTTGCAAGCCAGCAATGTCAATCACCATGGAGTATGGCGAGGCATGCAAAATCTGTAGGCAGAATGGTGCGTTGAGCTTCTACCCTGCATTGAGCAGGGGGCTGGACACGATGGCCCTGGTGGTCCCTTCCAACTCTAACATTCTATGGTTCTTGGTCACACCCAGGGTATACTGAGCACCCACTAGCACTGTCAACCACCAGTGAGGGAGGTGGGCCTTTCAAAATCTGTTGACAGAATGGTGCACTGAGCTTCTTGGTCACACCCAGGGTACGCTGAGTACCCGCTAGGGCTGTCAATCACCATTGAGGGAGGTGGGACATATACAACCTGTTAACAGAATGGTGCACTGAGCTTCTTGGTCACGCCAAGTGCATACGGAGTACCCGCTAGGGCTGTCAATCACCATTGAGGGAGGTGGGACATATACAACCTGTGGACAGAATGGTGCACTGAGCTTCTTGGTCACGCCAAGTGCATACGGAGTACCCGCTAGGGCTGTCAATCACCAGTGATGTAGACATAGCGTGCAAAATATGGGGACAAAAATGGTGCATTGAGCTTCTTGATCACACCGAGGGTATACTGAGCGCCCTATAGCACTGTCAGTCACCAGTAAGGGTGGCATGGCATGCAAAATCTGTGGGGAGAGTGGTGCACTGAGCTTCTTCCGTGCATTGAGCTGACGGTTGGACACAATGACCCTGGTGGTCCCTTCCACCTCTAACGTTCAAATGGTTCTTGGTAATATCTAGGGTAAACTGAGCACCCACTAGCACTGTCAACCACCAGTAAGGGAGGTGGGGCATGCAAAATCTGTGGACAGAATGGTGCACTGAGCTTCTACCCTGCATTGAGCAGGGTGTTGGATACGATGACCCTGATGGTCCCTTCCAACTCTAACATTCTTATGGTTCTTTGTCATACCTAGGGTAAACTGAGCACCCACTAGCACTGTCAATCACCAGTGAGGGAGGTGGGGCATGCAAAATCTGTGGACAGAATGGTGCACTGAGCTTCTTGGTCACACCCAGGGTACACTGGTCACCCACTAGGGCTGTCAGTCACCAGTAATTGAAATATGGCATGCAAAATCTGTGGACTAAAATGGTGCACTGTGCTTCTTGGTCACACTGAGGGCAAACTGAACACCCGCTAGCTCTATCAATCACCAATGACGGAGGTGGGGCACCTCTCTATAAATCAGAACGTGGTGGGACATTTACATGGAAGGCCATTTGTTGCAGCAATTCTGGAAGATCGGCTTTAGAACCTCCCAGAAGCACAAAGGGAAATATGAGAATTTTGTAACATTTGTATTGGACCTGTATTACATATTATTTTATTAAATTATATTTATTTACTATTTATTATTGGCGCTCGTTACTTTTAAGGTCTACAAGCGCTGTCTTCTATGTACAAGAAATCATCTCTGATTATCAATGTAAAAGTATCCACAACATTCATTGGATTTGTAATCCTCGTGTCTAAAAATCCAAAATACTCACCAGGTGAAACGTAAATCAAGTCCTGGGAGGAGCGTGTCTAACTTGTACTGTTACAGGCGGACCCATCCTAGACAAAGAGGCAGGTGTACTTGTGTGAGGCATTGAATGCAGGTGTCCCTGATTACACCCCATCTTTTCAGCAGCTCTGAACCAGAGTATTCCTGCTGCACCCATGTAAGTTCCTCCATTCATTTTCCTTACGGTAGTGCTCCCGGCGTAGATGACATACGTTCATTTTGGACTTGTTGTATTTGTTGACAGAATCATTATCCCATCGGTTGTTTTCATGAAAAGCACAGAGAACACATGGTTATTGCTTATCATTATGACTAACACTTTCCATGTGGGAAATGGTAATGCTGCACGCAGGTTTTTTCTTCTTTCCTTTATGCATTCAGACCGATCCTTGCACAGTTTTGTCTGTATATCTAAGACTGTATTTCAAGGTTTTATTCTGGGTGCATGTAACTATGTAGAGAAGAAGTGCTATATACCAACCCGCATATATACAGAAATACACACAAAATATATATCTAATTATCATCTTCACATCTGATAATTATCTAATCTGTATAATTCATATCTATCTATTAAAGAAGAGTAGGCAGCACTTCAATAAATTGTGCAAAAAGGACATTTTAATTAGTCCATGTGCTAAAAAAAGCCCTCTGCCTACTTTTTTCTTATTTTTTTGAATTGGAATAGTATGTTATTATGTGTCCAAGAGGCTGTGCAACTATGTAACTAAGTAATGTATTGGCACTGCTCCACTATATTTTATCTATCTATCTATCTATCTATCTATCTATCTATCTATCTATCTATCTATCTATCTATCTATCATCTATCTATTATCTATCTATCTATCATCTATCTATTATCTATCTATCTCTCTCTATCTATATATCTATGTAAAGTCATGAATATTATATAAGGTAAATTGAAACCTCTTTAGCACAATCACCCAAAAGTGCATTAAAAAGTGATTATCGTGTGTGGAATAATCTTCTCAGAGATAATGGCCATGGACATGTGGCGGAACGGAGATTATATCATAGGAAATCTGGCCTGGAAGGTGGGCTGGTCTTCTTACATACGTGGTCTTCCAGACTGGTCTTCTTACATATGTGGTCTTTTGGACTGGTCTTACATACGTGGTCTCTTGGAGTGGTCTTCTTACAAACATGGTCTTTTGGACTGGTATTCTTACATATGTAGTATTTTGGAACGGTCTTCTTACATACATGGTCTTTTAGGCTGGTCTTTTTACATATGTGGTCTTTTGGACTGGTCTTCTAACATACGCAGTCTTTTCGACTGGTCTTGCTACATACGTAGTCTTTTGGACTGGTCTTCTTACATACGTGGCCTTTTGGACTGGTTTTCTTACATACGTGGTCTTATGGGCTGATCTTCTTACATAGGTGGTCATTTGGACTGGTCTTCTTACATACGTTATCTTTTGGACTGATCTTCTTACATATGTGGTCTTTTGGGCTGGTCTTCTTTCATACGTGGTCTTTTGGGCTGGTCTTCTTACATACATGGTCTTTTGGGCTGGTGTTCTTTATGCGTGGTCTTTTGGGCTGGTCATCTTACTTATGTGGTCTTTTGGGCTCATCTTAGGCCTCTTTCACACATACATTTTGCGCCGTCAGGCGAGATCCGGCTTTTTTTTGTAAAACCGGATCTGGCGAAATGCAATGCTGGATCCGGTTTTTCCCCATTGACTTGCATTAGCGCCAGATCGCGCCGGATGGCATTGCGGTTCGTCCGTTTTTTGCCGGATCCGACTACTTGTCTCATTCCGACGTCTGGAAAAAACGGCTACTGTAACGTCTTTTGTCTCCGGCGAAAAAGCCGGAAGCGCCGGATCCGACGCTTCTGGCTTTTTGCCACAATGAAAGTCTATGGGCGCTGGAATGCGCTGGATCCAGAAAAAGACGGATCCAGCCACCGGATCCGTTTTTTTAAGTCTGCGCATGCTCAGATCCAATTGGCCAGCCCCCAGGAAACAGATATAACCTGCTAGACGGATCCGGCAGAAAAACGGATCCGTTTCTACAGTTCTCCAAAATTTACATCGGATCTGTTTTTTCTAAAAATAGCCGGATCCTGCCTGACGGCAAAAAACTGATGTGTGAAAGTAGCCTTACATGCATGGTCTTTTGGGCTGGTCTTCTTACATACATGGTCTTTTGGACTGGTCTTCTTGCATACATGGTCTGATGTTCTGGTCTTCTTACATACGTGGTCTTTTGGTCTGGTCTTCGTACATATGTAGTCTTATGGACTGATCTTACATATGCAGTCTTTTGGACTGGTCTTACATACGTGGTCTTTTGGGCTGGTCTTCTTACATACATGGTCTTTTGCACTGGTCTTCTTACATACATGGTCTGATGTACTGGCCTTCTTACATATGTGGTCTGTTGGACTGGTCTTCTTACATACATGGTCTGATGTACCGGCCTTCTTACATATGTGGTCTTTTGGACTGGTCTTCTTACATACATGGTCTGATGTACCGGCCTTCTTACATATGTGGTCTTTTGGACTGGTCTTCTTACATACATGGTCTGATGTACCGGCCTTCTTACATATGTGGTCTTTTGGACTGGTCTTCTTACATACGTGGTCTTTTGGTCTGGTCTTCTTACATACGTAGTCTTATGGACTGATCTTACATATGCAGTCTTTTGGACTGGTCTTACATACGTGGTCTTTGGGCTGGGCTTCTTACATACGTGGTCTTTTGGACTGGCCTTCTTACATATGTGGTCTTTTGGACTGGTCTTCTTACATACATGGTCTGATGTACCGGCCTTCTTACATATGTGGTCTTTTGGACTGGTCTTCTTACATACATGGTCTGATGTACCGGCCTTCCTACATATGTGGTCTTTTGGACTGGTCTTCTTACATACGTGGTCTTTTGGTCTGGTCTTCTTACATACGTAGTCTTATGGACTGATCTTACATATGCAGTCTTTTGGACTGGTCTTACATACGTGGTCTTTGGGCTGGGCTTCTTACATACGTGGTCTTTTGGAGAGATTTTGCTGTATGTAACTTTTATTCATACATGGTACATTTGTATATCGATATTCATGTTATGGTCAGAAGACCGAGAAGCTGAGTTATCTATAGTTCATGTTACAACTTTGTTTTGACTTTGCCCACCAGACCTTGCTAATAGTACAAGTACAGTATATAAGGCTATCCAAAATGTGACGTGTTTGATAGCTGAATATTAGAAAAGAAAACTTTGAAACATTGTTTTCTACTTTTGTTAACAGTATTGTCTGCTACAGACAGCCCGATTTCATAAGACTTTATATGGTGTTTGTTATTTTCGAATAAAGGGGAGAGTTTCTTCTCGAGGAAGCTTTTAGCTCAATTTCCAAATTTCCACTGGAAATGATAAATGTGGTGTACACGGCTGATTTCCATGATCTCATTCTTATTATTCTGTTCAGGCAGTGAAGGAAAGTCAATGTCACCTCCCTTTTCAGGATCAGTTTTAGCGCATGCATCAGCAACCTTAAGAACTCCAACTGTTGTGAACACTACTACTCCCAACAGCCTGTGGCTATAAGGGAATACTGGGAGTTATTTGACAGCAATTGGAGTGGTGATTCCTGTTTTAATTGAAATCTGCACTATAAGAACGTTATTTCTGCAAAACTCAGCGCATGACTCTAGTTTCTTAAAGGGGCTTTCCAGTTCTATTTAAAAGTTAGCAAAGGGAAGGAATGCAAGGCATACTGACTAGTGATGAGCGAGCATGCTCAGGTGCTAACCGTGCTCGAAACATATGTTCCAGTCCCCGCGGCTGCATGTCTCACGGCTGTTCGATAGCCGCAATACATGCAGGGATTGTCTGTTTGTTAGGAAATCCCCGCATGTTTTGCATCTGTTGATTAGCCACGGGGACGCTAACATATTATTTGAGCATGCCGAAGACACTTGGTTAGCACCCGAGCATGCTCAGATAACACCTTTTCCAACACATTTGCTCATCACTAATACTGACCCTTCGCAACATCCCGACGGTTCCAACAGCCTCCAGACTGGACCGGAAGACATGATGTATTGAAAAATGACCTGTGTTGATGCCAGTGGCCATTAATTGACTGCCGAGTCAAGAGACTGGTGGTTCGGATGTCATCTCAACCAGTCTGACAGTTACAGTTGGAATAGCAGTGATTGAGCTAAGGTTCCAATGGAATCCAGTCCCAAATAGTCTTGTAGTGACCCCCAAATAGTAGGATGGGATTTGCATCTATAGACAGAATTCATTGATTTTTGGGAGTTTTGCAGCTTGAAACCTATAACATCATGAATGATGCATGATATAGTTGTACAATAATTTGCCACGGTACACTTTTGAAGAGTGAACAGTGTGGATCTACACAACTTTTATTCCTAAAATAGAAAATAATGCAAATTTTAATGCAAAGTTAGGCTGTTTGTAGCAGGCATAGATTAAATATTCTCTCTTTAGTGCAGTCCAAGATCCTGCATCCAAGATGTGGCTCGTTTTATTCAAGCGCATTACAGTTGTAATAAATTTCCCATACAGTGGTTGTCCAACATACAAGGTAATTTTCACCCTAAATCCCTATTGATTTAATGCCATAATCTAATCTCACATAATTGAATTAAAAATTCCCAATCTTTCCTTAACTACACTCTCCAACTGCTTTTTTTTTTTTACAATTTCCTCTTTGATGACGCTTTGTTTAAGAATCCCAGTGCATGCTGGGGTACTCAAAGGAAGATCATCATCTGAGGACAGAGGATGCGGTCAACGCTGCAGCCCCTGACCCCCCGCTGAAACATAGAGTCATAAGTGACACTCGTTTCAGGGTCTTGGCTAGTCTCTGTGCGATGTGCACTGTGTGATTTGCACAGTGACAGTGCGCTTTCTCTTTCGCCAGCTCAGATTAGCGATGATGAGCTGGCACCAGAGCGCACTGTTAGTATATGTTATAAATCTACCCAGCGTGCAGAGACCAGCATCAACCCTGCAAGTGACACCACTTGCGGAGGGCAGCGCTGGTCTCTGCATGCTGGGTATTCTGAAAACGCGCACTGACAGTGCGCTCTGCTGCCCGCTCGTTACTACTGACCTGAACTAGTGAGAGAGTGCACTGTCACTGAGCCCACTGCATAGTGCAGATCACTCTGGGACTAGCCCAGTCTCTGAAATAAGTATCACTCATGACACTTCGATTCAGGGAGGGGGGAAGTGGTTGCAGCAGTGACCACAGCCTCTGCCCCCTGATGATACTTCCTTTGAGTATCCCAGAATGCACTGGGATTCTCAAACGAAGCGTCATTAAAGAGGAAGTAGTAAAAAAAAGAAAAGAAGTTAGTGTAATTGGGGAACGGTGGGGAATTTTTAATTCAAGTATATTAAGAATTAGTTTAGATTGTGGCATTAAATATATAGGGATTTAGAATGAAAATTATTTTGTATGTTGGACGACCCCTTTAAGTATCCATAATGCCGCCCTTATTTGCAATTTATTGTAGGTCACATGCTCTCTATCTGTCTCTCTGGTGCATTTCACGGATTATGTACTGTATATCAGTGGTGTTCAGCGTGTGACTTTCCAACTCGTGCCGAACTACAACTCTCAACATGCTGTATCAGCCACAGACTATGTGCATACTATATCTGTATCACATTAGCAAGGCATGGAAGGTGATATATGCATCTCATCAGCATAAGCGTTACACCAGCCACGTCACAGATTGTGGTACATGTGAAGCCTAAAACCTCCACACGTGAAGCACAAACAACAAGGCCAATGTTTAAGTCACAAAACAATTAACCTATTAGATTAGGTTGTGGGAGGAAAACTCCGCACTTAGACAACTACACAAAGTCACACATTTCACATGTTGAGTTGGCCAAAAGGCCACAGACCCTCCGCTGTCAGCTGGCCGCCTCCAGCTCATGACTTTACCACTGTGGCAGAGACAAAACTGACAGCAAAACCCGGACAGAAGTTGTAGTTCTGCAACAAAGGCCGAAGTTAGTGACTGCTGAAATAGCGCATCACAACTGTATCTCAGCCACTGACGCAGTGTACCCGAGAAATAATAATAATCTTTATTTTTATATAGCGCTAAAATATTCCGCAGCGCTTTACAGTTTGCACTCATTATCATCACTGTCCCCAATGGGGCTCACTATCTAAATTCCCTATCAGTATGTCTTTAGAATGTGGGAGGAAACCGGAGAACCTGGAGGAAACCCACACAAACACGGGGAGAACATACAAACTCCTTGCAGATGTTGTCCTTGGTGGGATTCGAACCCAGGACCCCAGCGTTGCAGGGCTAACCACTGAGCCACCGTGCCGCCCAGTACTGGAGTACTGGACTGTACGCCATCAGTGCATCACAACTATATCTCAGCCACTGACGCAGTGTACCCGAGTACTGGACTGTACGCCATCAGTGCATCACAACTATATCTCAGCCACTGACGCAGTGTACCCGAGTACTGGACTGTACGCCATCTCATAGGGACGATCTATGAGGAAATCTATTTAAGAAGCAAGAATCCAATTGTTGCTTCTTAGTAGAATTACAGCCGGTACAGGTTTTATTGTTAAATACTTTTAAAAATATTTTCTGTTAATGTGAAGTTACAGACAATGAAATTAATTTACCGTAGTCTGACAACATTTATCATCAGAATTTTCTAGATACAAAAGAGCATTGAAAGGATTACGGCACATGAAAATGCTATTCTAGGGGTTGTCCGGTATGAGATAAAAGCCTGGGACTGGATATTAAAAAGAATAACAAACTGATTAGCAGCAACTTATTGGCAGCCACCTGTAGACTGCACCAGCACAGGACTAGAGGGGAGCGAATCTGTTCAGGTTTCCGCTTATTCGGCAAACGATAGCGCTGTGGAGGGAACCGGCTTCCTGGATCACGCCAGCTGATCAGCTGATCGGCGCCACAGCTACATGTGTCGCGTCTGTGTCACTGTCACAGCACTTATTATCTATCTATCTATCTATCTATCTATCTATCTATCTATCTATCTATCTATCTATCTGTCTGTCTGTCTGTCTATCATCTATCTATCTATCTATCATCTATCTATCTATATATGTCATCTATCTATCTATCATCTATCTATCTATCTATATATGTCATCTATCTATCTATCTGTCTGTCTGTCTGTCTGTCTATCTATCTATCTATCTATCTATCTATCTATATATGTCATCTATCTATCTATCTATCATCTATCTATCTATCTATCTATCTATCTATCTATCTATCATCTAGGATCACGCCAGCTGATTGGCGCCGCAGCTGCATGTGTCGCGGCTGTGTCAGTGTCACAGCACTTATTATCTATCTATCATCTGTCTGTCTGTCTGTCTGTCTGTCTGTCATCTATCATCTATCTATCTATCTTTCTTATCATATACCATATGATAACGTACAGATGAAGCCTTTTTCGATCTTGACGCACAGACAGTACCACAATGCAGCAAGATATCATGATGCAGACAGCTTCCCAATGCAGCCTCTCTCAAGTTTGAGAATATAGATAAATTTTCTTTTTTTTTTTTCATTAAGCTTGGAAGTGCTGCCTCAATTTTTATTGTTGGGATTTTTTAGATAGGACCCTTAGCAAGTGGCCCTTGTAGACTTTAAACTAATATCTGGGATGATGCACTCTTCTTTTTCTTTTTTCTTTTTTTATTTCTTTCTCCTTTTTTTTTCCTATTTTTTCTTACTGCCTTTCTATATTTCTTTCTTTTATCTTTCTTTCTTTCATCCTTTCTTTCCTTTATTTTTTCTTTCTTCTTTGCTTTCTTTTCTTTCTTCACTCATTTCTTTCTATTTTCCCTTCTTTGCTTTCTCTCTTTTCCTTTCTTTGCTTTCTTTCTGTTTTTCTTTCTGCTCTTCCTTTCTTTCTTTTTTCTTTTTCTTTCTTTCTTATAAAATGCCACTATCTACTTACAAAGTTCCCACTAATGGCTCCTTTCCTGAACCAGATTTTAAAGGGGTATTAAAATCCCCAAGATCCTTTCCTAATGTGTAGTAGGTATAATTATAACAATATTAGACAATATTAGCAAATACCTCCAATTAGAAATATATTGTAGTTCTCCTGATTAGTTGTGTTGCTTATACCATATGAAGGCAATGCAGTAGCTTAGGTATCCATGGTTATAACCACTCATATAGTGACAGTTAGTTAGTTGCTAGTGGTCATAACCGTGGATATCTAAGCTTCTACAATGCCGTGCACATGGTGTAAGCGACAAAGCTAATCAGAAGAACTATACTACATTTCTAATTGGAGGTATTTGCTAATATTATAATTATTACACCTACAACATATTGGGATAGGATCTTGGAGATGAGAATACCCTTTTAAGATTCTATCCTACATTTTCTACAGTCCGTTTGAAAAAAAATGCATCTTAGGAGACAATGCCTACATATACATTGGAGGCTCTGGTGGGATATTCAGGGTCTGCCATCATTCTATGATGAAGCATGGAAAGGAGCTAGCACAAGTCTGAACAGAGCCTTATTGTAAATCTCTATTTTAATCTTAGATTTAAATTTCTTTGACCAACGTACAAATCTTTTGTGCTGTTCTTTTTTGTCTCATTATCAATCATCCCAGAGGAAAGTGAACATAAATAAAAGAAGATAATTGTATGAAGGCAATTATCATATCAACTTTCCGATGTTTAGAAGCTTGCACATGCTATGTAATTTTAGATACCCGATCTACCACAATCCCTTTCCCCCGAAGACAAATATAGTCCCAAGAGACAACGCCAGAACGGGTAGAGATATTAAAAACAGTCTCTTACTCGGCAGACGGTCGTCAGACCTCAGGTGGGAAGATGAGACGTAATTCTTCTAAATTACAGATTTAAAAAAAGAAAGTTATTAGGTAAAGGTAGGCTGGAACATGTGCGGCTGTTTAAGATAAAGTTACTGTCGGAGTATGGTATGGGCAAGCTTTTTATGAAATGGTTAAAGAAGTCTTTTAGCGCATTATATGTATGGCTTATATCTGATAGGTAGGGTCACAACCTGACAAAAAAAAAAAACAGGTGTCTTCTGACCTCTTTCCTTTTGGTTAAGATGTAAACTTCCATACGTTTCCTCATAGCGCGACGAATCCTAAGATAATATGTTGACTTTGGATTGCGAGCATTCATAACAAACATTGCTGGAAGGTAAGACTGGACACAATGGTGAAACTAGAGTCCAATGTGCTCCGATGCAAAATTTGGACCTGGGCACTCCACTTGCATGTTGGTCAGATATATGGGTCCTTGTAGCATTCTAGATCCTATAAAAACATTAGTGTTCTCCCTCCACATAATAATGTCCCCCTTCCTGGCACCTTCTTGTAATAATATCCCCCATCCTGGGCCTCTTCCAGTAATAACCAGTAATAATGCCCTCATCCTGGGCTCCATGCTTAAATTTTTTTCCCTCATTTTGAGCCCCTTCCTGGTATAATGTCCCCCATCCTGGTATAATGTTACCATTTTGGTATAATGTTCCCCACTCTGGTATAATGACCGCCATCCTGGTATATTGTCCCTATTCTGGTATAATATCCCCATACCAGTTATAATGTCCTCATCCTGTAATAATGTACCATTTTATTATAAAGCACTTCATTGTGGTATAATGTTCCCCATCCTGGTATAACGTTCCCTTCCTGGTATAATGTCCACATCCTAGTGTAATGTCCCCGATCCTGGTGTAATGTCCCCTGTTATGATTGAGTCACTGTAGGAGGCAGACACAAAAATAGAAGCTACGTCCAGAAAACCAGAGAAGTTGGCAACTATCAGATTGCAGACCCCTGAACCTATCAACACAACTAGCAGTAGCCGTGGGGGGTTCCTACGATGCCCTAGACCCCTCGATCACAGCCGGAGCGCTAAATAGCCTAAAGACAGAAAAGGAAATCTAAACTGCCCCAGAGCAGACCCCAAAGTAAAAGGCAGCCCCCAACATATAATGACGGTGAAGCAAGATGAAAAAACTCTCACACAGATAGAAAGATAGACTGAGCAAAGACGGGGCCCAAGCTAACTAAACAGAACAGGAAAGGAAGGTTGCTGTCTGCAATCTGCCAAAACCCTATCAAAGACATAAGCCAACAAGCTGATATGAAAAAGACCCTGAAGCAGCTAGGCTTCAAAAACTAAATCAGCACTCAGGTATTTTCAGAAGACAGAGCTAAAGGAATTCAGCACACCCCAGCAGGGAATGGCAGAAATCCAGAAAAACAAAGCAAAACAAAGTCAAAGCAAGAATGCAAAAAGCCGAGCAGAAAACTTAGCTTTAGAAGAGCAGGAATTCAGACTGGTCTCCAAGGATCCCACAGAGAAATCACCCGCAGGGCAGAAGGGCGTCGGCCGCCTTATATCCAGTCAGTAACTCCACTCAGCCAGTCATCATCATCAGACTCAGGTGTTTGATAATCAGGCTCACTACCTTTCTTTACCAGAAGAGGGAGTTCCTCGGGCCTCAGTAGTGAAGGGGAAAATGAACTCACAACAGTCCCCATCCTGGTGTAATGTCTCCCATCCTGGTATAATGTCCCCCATCCTGGTATAATGTCCCCATCCTGGTATAATGTCCTCCATCCTGTTCCGTTGTTCTTCAGCACGTTTTAAATAGAAACAAATTATTAATATCACCTTCCTCTGCTCCCACGCCGCACGGTGCCCTCTTTTGATGCTGGTGCAGGAGATGGCAGCTGACTTCAGCATATCGGCAAGGGCAACACATGAAGTCACTGCCATGCGCTGTGTGTCAATGGCAAGCTGACATCTGCTGTTGGCCTCTGATTGGCCTGTGGTGTGTATTGCATTGTATGGAGCTGCTGGGTTTCTGCGTTGCAATATATTTTACCTGAATTTGCAACTGAGGATGATAGATGTAGTTAGATAGATTTATAGATCGATAGATAGATGGATAATAGATAGATAATAGATAGATTTATAGATAAGGCATACAGTGGGTGCGGAAAGTATTTAGACCTCTTTAAATTTTCCACTCTTTGTTTCATTGCAGCCATTTGGTAAATTCAAAAAAGTTCATTTTTTCATCATTAATGTGCACTCTGCACCTCATTTTGACTGAAAAAAAAACAGAAATGTAGAAATTTTTGCAAATTTATTAAAAAAGAAAAACGGAAATATCACATGGTCATAAGTGTTCAGGCCCTTTGCTCAGACACTCATATTGAAGTAACATGCAGTCCATTTCCTTGTGATCCTCCTTGAGATGTTTCTACTCGTTCATTGGAGTCCAGCTGTGTGTAATTAAACTGATAGGACTTGATTTGTAAAGGCGCACACCTGTCTATATAAGACCTCACAGCTCACAGTGCATGTCAGACCAAATGAGAATCATGGGGTCAAAGGAACTGGCCAAGGAGCTCAGAGACAGACTTGTGGCAAGGCACAGATCTGGCCAAGGTTACAAAAGAATTTCTGCAGTACTCAAGGTTCCTAAGAGAACAGTGGCCTCCATAATCCTTAAATGGAAGAAGTTTGGGACCACCAGAAGTCTTCCTAGACCTGGTCGTCCAGCCAAACTGAGCAATCGTGGGAGAAGAACCTTGGTGACAGAGGTAAAGAAGAACCTCAAGATCACTGTGGCTGAGCTCCACAGATGCAGTAGGGAGATGGGAGAAAGTTCCACAAAGTCAACTGTTGTGAGTTCATTTTCCCCTTCATTACTGAGGCCCGAGGAACTCCCTCTTCTGGTAAAGAAAGGTAGTGAGCCTGATTGTCAAACACCTGAGGCTGATGATTGTGACTGGCTGAGTGGAGTTACGGACTGGATATAATGCTGCCGATGCCCTTCTGCCCTGCGGGTGATTTCTCTGTGGGATCCTTGGAGACCAGTCTGAATTCCTGCTCCTCCAAAGCTAAGTTTGCTGCTCGGCCTTTTACTTTTGTGCTTTGACTTTGTTTTTGCTTTGTTTTTCTGGATTTCTGCCATTCCCTGCTGGGGTGTGCTGAATTCATTTAGCTCTGTCTTCTGAAAATACCTGAGTGCTGATTCAGTTTTTGAAGCCTAGCTGCTTCAGGGCTTTTTTCATATCAGCTGGTTGGCTTATGTCTTTGATAGTGTTTTGGCAGATTGCAGACAGCAGCCTTCCTGTCCTTTCCTATCTAGGTAGTTTTGGGGCCCCGTCTTTGCTCAGTCTATCTTTCTGTCTGTGTTAGTATTTTCATCTTGCTTCACCGTCATTACATGTTGAGGGCTGCCTATTGCTTTGGGGTCTGCTCTGGGGCAGTTTAGATTTCCCCTTTCTTTCTTTAGGCCTATGTATTTCTCCGGCTGTGATCGAGGGGTCTAGGGCATCGTAGGAACCCCCCACGGCTACTGCTAGTTGTGTTGATAGGTTCAGGGGTCTGCAATCTGATAGTTATTATTATTATTATTTATAGTTGCCAACTTCTCTGGTTTTCTGGACTTAGCTTGTATTTCTGCTTTTGCCTCCTACGGTGACTCATTCATAACAGTCAACTATCAGTGCAGCCCTCCACCAGTCGTGCCTTTATGGCAGAGTAGCCAGACGGAAGTCTCTCCTCAGTGCAAAACATATGAAAGCCCACATAGAGTTTGCTAAAAAACACATGAAGGACTCCCAGACTATGAGAAATAAGATTCTCTGGTCTGATGAGACAAAGACAGAACTTTTTGGTGAAAATTCTAAGCGGTATGTGTGGAGAAAACTAGGCACTGCTCATCACCTGCCCAATACAATCCCAACAGTGAAACATGGTGGTGGCAGCATCATGCTATGGGGGTGTTTTTCAGCTGCAGAGACAGGACAACTGGCTTCAATTGAAGGAAACATGAACGCGGCCAAGTACAGAGAGATCCTGGATGAAAATCTCTTCCAGAGTGCTCTGGACCTCAGACTTGGCCGAAGGTTCACCTTCCAACAAGACAATGACCCTAAGCACACAGCTAAAATAACAAAGGAGTGGCATCAGAACAACTCTGTGACCATTCTTGACTGGCCCAGCCAAAGCCCCTGACCTAAACCCAACTGAGCATCTCTGGAGAGACCTGAAAATGGCTGTCCACCAAGTTCACCATCCAACCTGACGGAACGGGAGAGAATCTGCAAGGAAGAATGGCAGAGGAGCCCCAAATCCAGGTGTGAAAAACTTGTTGCATCATTCCCAAGACGACTCATGGCTGTGCTAGCTCAAAAGGTGCTTCTACTCAACACTGAGCAAAGGGTCTGAATACTTATGACCATGTGAGATTTCAGTTTTTCTTTTTAAATAAATTTGCAGATAGATAGATAGATAGAGAGATAGATGCAAGAGATTCCAGCTGGTGACTTTAAATCTATTTCTTACGCTCTAATCCTCTCTGTATTCTGCTGCCAAAATTGTGTGACACTTTGTAAGCCATGATTTCCAAGCTGGAATATAGACCGTGGTGTGTGATTACACCGGGGTATCACTTATTAGTTATTTTGTTTCTTTTGGTGTTAGGGGGGTGTCCTCCCCTCCCCGCTGCTAATAGTCTGTTCAGATCTGGGAGTATAAATATATAAATCCCCATAATCCCTTAGTGTTGCTGTTGGCAGCTGCAGTAGAATTGTCATAACAGGCCTTTCTTGCAAAGAGATTAGCCTTATGGGAATCTGTTGCTGTCATTTATGAATATGCAAGTACTTTTATGAACATTTTCAAGTCTCAAATATATAGAAAAATAGAACAAAGGAATAGTGTTACAAAATTGCACTTTTTTTGTCTGTGGTTCTACACTCAGTGTCTGGTGCCATATGCTCTGGTGGGTATGAGACGTTACCCACCAGTACAAGCCTTCATTACTTACCATTAATGGGATATCTGAACTTATCAGAGATGTTTCGCGCTGGCATCCCAATCTCATACTAATTAAATTACACAAAATAAGCCAGAATTATGTGCAACATTCTGATTCTGCCAAATGAAAGTGACTTTTATTTGATTTTCATTTCTCTCTTATGTCGTTATTTTGTTATGAACTGAAAGGCAAAGCGTTGTTCAATACATGTTACATTTATATTTGCTCCAAATGTTTACTACAATCCTCCAGATTTCATAGTATTTTGCCTTGGATCTCACCTGTCCTTACAATTAGGGATGATCTAAACTTTTAAAATTCAAATGTGCCCGGTTTGAGGAATGTTCCCCAAAAATTTGATTAATAGCAAATCGCAGGTACTCCAAATTTGTCCTGAAAATATGTGTATAACACTCTAAAAGTCATCTAGAACTTTAAAAAACTCCTTTCAAGTTCTTTACCACAAACAGAGCCTTAATAGTGTCGAAAAGACCTTTCCACAGAATCAGGGCCGGTTTTAGGCAAAGTGGGGCCCTAGGCAAAGTTTAAAATGGGGCCCCAAATGGTAACATATTGCACATCACACATTAGCATTTTGATTGAATCATAGAATAGAATCATAGAATCGTAGAGTTGGAAGGGACCTCCTGGGCCATCTGGTCCAACCCCCTGCTCAAAGCAGGATTCGCTAAATCATCCCAGTCAGATGTCTGTCCAGCCTCTGTTTGAAGACTTCCATTGAAGGAGAACTCACCACTTCTCGTGGCAGCCTGTTCCACTCATTGATCACTCTAACTGTCAAAAAGTTTTTTCTAATATCTAATCTGTGTCTCCTCCCATTCAGTTTCATCCCATTGCTTCTAGTCTTTCCTTGTGCAAATGAGAATAAAGTTGATCCTTCTACAATGTGACAGCCCTTTAGATATTTGTAGACAGCTATTAAGTCTCCTCTCAGTCTTCTCTTTTGCAAACTAAACATTCCCAAATCCTGCAACCTTTCCTCATAAGACAGGGTTTGCAGACCGGTCACCATTCTGGTCGCTCTTTTCTGAACTTGCTCCAGTTTGTTGATGTCTTTTTTAAAATGTGGTGCCCAAAACTGGACACAATATTCCAGATGAGGTCTGACCAAAGAGGAGTAGAGGGAAATAATGACTTCACGTGATCTAGACTGTATGCTTCTGTTAATACATCCTAGAATTGCATTTGCCTTTTTTGCTGCTGCATCACACTGTTGACTCATATTCAGTCTGTGATCTATTAGTATACCCAAGTCTTTTTCACATGTGCTGTCACTTAGCCCTATTCCTCCCATTCTATATATGCTTTTTCCATTTTTATTGCCCAGATGTAGTACTTTGCATTTCTCCCTGTTAAAAACCATTCTGTTAGTTGCTGCCCACTTCTCCAGTTTATTTAAATCTTTTTGAATCCTCTCTCTCTCTTCTCTAGTATTAGCTATCCCTCCTAGCTTTGTGTCATCAGCAAATTTAATCAGTTTACCCTCAATTCCTTCATCTAAATCGTTGATAAAGATGTTGAACAATACAGGGCCCAGGACAGAGCCCTGTGGTACCCCACTTGAGACATTCTTCCAACTGGATGTGCAGCCATTTACGACCACTCTTTGGGTCCGATCACTAAGCCAGTTATGAATCCACCTAACAGTTGCCTTGTCCATTCCATACTTAATCATTTTTTCAATAAGGATTGTATGAGAGACTTTGTCAAATGCTTTGCTGAAGTCAAGATATACTATATCTACAGCATTTCCTTGATCTACCCAATCAGTGATACCGTCATAGAAGGAAATTAAGTTAGTCTGACATGACTTATTAGTTACAAACCCATGCTGACTCTGTTTAATCACTTCATTCTTATCCAGGTATTGACATACATGTTGTTTAATAATTTGTTCAAAGATCTTTCCTGGTATAGAAGTCAGACTCACCGGCCTATAGTTACCTGGGTCCACCTTCTTCCCCTTTTTGAAGATAGGAACAACATTTGCTCTTCTCCAGTCTTCTGGCACTTCTCCTGTTCTCCAAGAATTTTCAAAGATTATAGAGAGGGGTTCAAAAATTTCTTCTGCTATCTCCTTCAGTACTCTGGGGTGTAATTCATCTGGACCTGGAGACTTGAATTCATTTAGGCTAGCTAAGTGTTTCCTCACTATCTTTCTGTTTATAGATATCCTGGATTCTTCTATTCCCTTAATAGGACAGTGAATAACAGTTGATGTTACATTTCCTTTCTGAGAGAAAACAGATGCAAAATAGGAATTTAAAAGTTCAGCCTTCTCAACATCCTGTCTTACCATTTCATCATTTTCATCCTGTAAAAATCCTATAGCATCTTTGACTTTTCTTTTACTTTTGACATATCCCCAAAATCCTTTATTATTGCTTTTGACATCTCTTGCAAGCCTCAATTCATTTTCAGCTTTAGCTAATCTGATTTGTGCCCTGCAGGTTCTGCAGACAGCATTATATTCTTCTTTAGATATGCCTCCCTCTTTCCATTTTATAAACATTTTTTTCTTCCTTTTTAGCATGTGCTTAAGTTCTGTGTTCATCCATCCTGGTTTCCTTAACTGCTTCCTATTCTTCCCTCTTTTCGGAATTGTTAACAACTGTGCTTTGAGAATTTCATTTTTCAAGATTTCCCATCCTTCCTGGACATTTTTGTCTTTAAGGATATCCAGCCATTGGATCCCTCCAATTCTCTTTCTGAATCCCTTAAAATCTGCCTTTCTGAAATCTAACCTTGATGTCTGAGTCTTCACAGGTCTTCCGCCTCTAGTTATCCAAAATTCTAAAATAGCATGGTCGCTACCTCCTAGGGTCCCAGCCACTTTTACCTCCTCAACCATTTCCTCCCTGTTTATAAGGATTAGATCCAAGGTAGCAGTTCCCCTTGTTTTCTCCCTTACCTTTTGGAAGATAAAGTTGTCAGCAAGAGAGGATAAGAATTTCCTTGACCTGTTAGTTTTGCCTGAGAGAGATTCCCAACAAATGTCTGGATAGTTGAAATCTCCCATGACAACTATGTCATATTTTTTGGAGAACTTGGCCATTTGATGCATAAAGAGTTCATCCATAGCTTCAGCTTGCACAGGCGGCCTGTAGTAAATGCCTACAATGGTGTCCTTTCCATTGTTCTGTCCTTGTATTCTTACCCAAACAGTTTCCACAGAACTCCCAGTCTCTGAAGCTTCAATCTCTGTGCAGATATACGCGTTTCTAACATACAATGCGACACCCCCTCCTCGTTTATCAAGTCTGTTTCTTGCAAATAAATTGTATCCTTCTAGTCTTGTATTCCAATCATGTGTATTGTCCCACCAAGTTTCAGTGATTCCAATGACATCATATTTATTTTCCTGTGTTAGTAGTTCCAATTCTCCTTGTTTGTTGCCCATGCTTTGTGCATTAGTATAGAAACATTTTAGTTTGTGATTGGTTTCTCTTTCTCCAATATTTTTATTAATTAGATTCTTTCGTCTTTGTTCTTCCTTTCCACTTCTAATAGCAGAGTTCTCAATAGCATTTGTCAGGTGTATGGCTTTTTCTGGTCTTTTGCTTCCCTTCCCATGTTGTTCTAGTTTAAAGCTCTCCTTACAAGTGTAGCAAGGCGACTTCCAAATACATGCTTACCAGTCTTCGTAAGGTGCACCCCATCTCTAGCAAGTAGTCCATCGTATAAGTAGTTCACTCCGTGATCCAGAAATCCAAATCGTTGCTGACGGCACCATCGACGTAGCCAGTTGTTCACCTGCAGAATCTTATTCCACCTCCTTGTTCCATGGCCATCCACTGGGAGGATGGAAGAGAAGACCACCTGCGCTCCCAGTTCTTTCACTTTCTTGCCTAAGTCTTCAAAGTCTCTGCAGATGGTTTCCAGGTCGTTTCTTGCAGTGTCATTTGTCCCCACATGTAGTAGCAGGAATGGGTAGTCATCTGTAGGTCTGAAGAGTCCTGATATCCTGTCAGACACATCTTTAATTTTTGCACCTGGAAGACAACACATTTCTCTTGAAGTTATATCCGGTCTGCAGATAGCGGCCTCAGTTCCTCTCAACAGGGAATCCCCCATGACCACCACTCTCCGTTTCTTCTTCACAACATTTTTCTTTCTCCATCCAGGAGGACTCTGAAGGCGTACAAGGTTGCTGCTTGTTGGCAAAGTCTTATCCTGATGTATTTCTTCATTGTTTTCCTGCGTGAGAGCCTGGTATTGGTTTCTGAGCAGTATGGGTGCTGACTGCCTCCTGATCCTCCTGCTTCTCTGGGTCACATGTCTCCATTCCTCTGTTTCTTCAGGTGCACTTCGAATTTCTTCTCTTTCTGTAACATGAAGAGATAATTGTGCTCTGTCCAAGAACTCTTCACCTTCCTTAATGATCTTCAACGTAGCTAACCTCTCTTCGAGATTTTGCAACTTTTCCTCCAACAGGGACACAAGCTTGCATTTGTGGCATGTAAAGTTTGGCTTTTCCACTGGTAAATCTGTGAACATGTAGCAAGAAATGCAGCTCACCAAATGGCTCCTGGCCTCTTCCATCTTGAGATTTCTTAAAAACGATGAAAGATGAGCCCAAATTCGCGCGCCGATAGGCGCGCGGTTTTTCCGATTTCCTCTTTTCAGCTGCAACGGCCAAAACCCAGTGATCGTTGAGCTCGCGGAGACTCTTCACTTATCCCAGAAGGCACTGGGAATATGCAAATGATCTCCTCAAGACTCTTCCCCTGGTTTTCCGATTTCCTCTTTTCAGCTGCAACGGCCAAAACCCAGTGATCGTTGAGCTCGCGGAGACTCTTCACTTATCCCAGAAGGCACTGGGAATATGCAAATGATCTCCTCAAGACTCTTCCCCTGGTTTTCCGATTTCCTCTTTTCAGCTGCAACGGCCAAAACCCAGTGATCGTTGAGCTCGCGGAGACTCTTCACTTATCCCAGAAGGCACTGGGAATATGCAAATGATCTCCTCAAGACTCTTCCCCTGGTTTTCCGATTTCCTCTTTTCAGCTGCAACGGCCAAAACCCAGTGATCGTTGAGCTCGCGGAGACTCTTCACTTATCCCAGAAGGCACTGGGAATATGCAAATGATCTCCTCAAGACTCTTCCCCTGGTTTTCCGATTTCCTCTTTTCAGCTGCAACGGCCAAAACCCAGTGATCGTTGAGCTCGCGGAGACTCTTCACTTATCCCAGAAGGCACTGGGAATATGCAAATGATCTCCTCAAGACTCTTCCCCTGGTTTTCCGATTTCCTCTTTTCAGCTGCAACGGCCAAAACCCAGTGATCGTTGAGCTCGCGGAGACTCTTCACTTATCCCAGAAGGCACTGGGAATATGCAAATGATCTCCTCAAGACTCTTCCCCTGGTTTTCCGATTTCCTCTTTTCAGCTGCAACGGCCAAAACCCAGTGATCGTTGAGCTCGCGGAGACTCTTCACTTATCCCAGAAGGCACTGGGAATATGCAAATGATCTCCTCAAGACTCTTCCCCTGGTTTTCCGATTTCCTCTTTTCAGCTGCAACGGCCAAAACCCAGTGATCGTTGAGCTCGCGGAGACTCTTCACTTATCCCAGAAGGCACTGGGAATATGCAAATGATCTCCTCAAGACTCTTCCCCTGGTTGTATTTACATGTGCTGAGTTCAGGCCGCTAAATGATCGATAAAATTGAAGAAGTCGTTCAATACTTGTTTCCCAGCCTCTTTCCACCATCTGAGAAAGAATGATGGGGACAGAACGATCACTAATGGATCACTAAGGATGTGTGCACACATTGCGGTTTTTGCTGTGGATCCACAGCGGATTTGGTCCTGCGGATCCGCAGTGCATTTGATCCTGTGGATCCGCAGCGGATTTGGTTCTACGGATCCGCAGCAGTTTCCATGCGGTTTACAGCACCATGTAATCCTATGGAAAACCAAATCCACCGTGCACATGCTGCGGAAAATTCCGGGCAGATTTGCTGCGGTTTATTTTCCGCAGCATGTTACTTCTTTTTTGCGGAACCGCAGCTGCAGTGTACGTTCCGAGACATACAAATCAATCAATCTCTCTCATCCGCACTGCCAAACCTCACTAAAACCTGCATCAAATCCGCTGTACACATGCTAGGAATCCGCAGGAAAAATGCATGTGTTTTATCCTGCGGTTTGTGCCAAGAGATATGGATTCTCTGCAGAATAAGCCGCAGACTAATCCGCAACGTGTGCACACACCCTAACAGATCACCATACAGTATCCTGTTATCAGCAGCATCTACAGTTTACACCCCATAGTCCTCCATATAATATAATCTGCCCCATAGTCCTCCATATAGTATAATACACTCCTTATAGCCCTCCATATATTAAAATACACTGCTCAGTCCTCCATATAGTATAATACACTCCCCATAGTCCTCTATATAGTATAATACACTCCTCAGTCCTCCATATAGTATAATACACTCCTCATAGCCCTCCATATATTAAAATATACTGCTTAGTCCTCTATATAGTATAATACACTCCCCATAGTCCTCTATATAGTATAATACACTCCTCAGTCCTCCATATAGTATAATACACTCCTTATAGCCCTCCATATATTAAAATACACTGCTCAGTCCTCCATATAGTATAATACACTCCCCATAGTCCTCTATATAGTATAATACACTCCTCAGTCCTCCATATAGTATAATACACTCCTCATAGCCCTCCATATATTAAAATACACTGCTCAGTCCTCCATATAGTATAATACACTCCCCATAGTCCTCTATATAGTATAATACACTCCTCAGTCCTCCATATAGTATAATACACTCCTCATAGCCCTCCATATATTAAAATATACTGCTCAGTCCTCTATATAACACAAACCATGAGCAAAAAACGCGATAAATAGGTCAACACATAATAAAGTAGAAAATATATAAATTTATTGACAGAAGTATGTTAAAAAATCGAATACAAATCCATATAGGGGGATGTTAGGAAAAATAGTGTCAAATCCAAAACAGAATGGGCTAAACAGCAAAGGGAGACAGAACTGGAAAGCAAACTGGTTTGCAAAGTTGATGTAAAAAAGGAAAAAAGGTAATATAATTAATGAAATGGTAACCTCACAATCATCATTATATCATTATACCAAGTGTCCATATTTCATCATATAGCATCAGGACATCATGTGTCCACAATGGGCACAATGCACAAGTGTAGAGAACATAATAAAGGACACTCACCAGCAGCTATCAGACTGTACACCCACCCCGACGCGCGTTTCGGAGGGTCAGTCCTGATGAAGGACTGACCCTCCGAAACGCGCGTCGGGGTGGGTGTACAGTCTGATAGCCGCTGGTGAGTGTCCTTTATTATGTTCTTTACACTTGTGCATTGTGCCCATTGTGGACACATGATGTCCTGATGTTATATGATGAAATATGGACACTTGGTATAATGATATAATGATGATTGTGAGGTTACCATTTCATTAATTATATTACCTTTTTTCCTTTTTTACATCAACTTTGCAAACCAGTTTGCTTTCCAGTTCTGTCTCCCTTTGCTGTTTAGCCCATTCTGTTTTGGATTTGACACTATTTTTCCTAACATCCCCCTATATGGATTTGTATTCGATTTTTTAACATACTTCTGTCAATAAATTTATATATTTTCTACTTTATTATGTGTTGACCTATTTATCGCGTTTTTTGGAGCTTTTTTGCTCATGGTTTGTGTTGCATATCAGTGCGATAGGTCTAATTTTTTCCATGAATGTCCTATTATACTATCTTTGAGAATTGATGTAATCCTTCATAGGATGACATTTGTCACGAGCATACTACTAATTTCAGTCCTCTATATAGTATAATACACTCCTCATAGTTCTCCATATAGTATAATGCACCGCCATAGTCACCCATGTAGTACAATTCACTTCCCATAGCATAATGCACCCCATAGTTCTTCATATAATGTATTCCCCATAGTCCTCGATACAGTATAATGCAGTCCACATATAGTATAATGCAGCCACCCAATAGAGCATAATGCAGCCACCCCAGAGTATAATGCAGCCCTGCCATACAATATAATGTAACCCCCATAGAATATAATGCAGCCCCCCTCTTATAGTATAATGCAGCCACCCCTTAGAGAATAATGCAGCTACCCTAGAGTATAATGCAGCCACTCCACAGAATATTATGTAACCCCCCTTAGAATATAATGCAGCCTCACCCCCCCATATAGTATAATGCAGCCCCTACATAGAATATATGGCAACCCCCTCCTAGGATATAATGCAGCCCCTTATATAGTATAATGTAACCCCTCCATAGAATACAATGTAGCCCTCCTCATATAGTATAATGCAGCCCCCATCGAATATAATATAATACAGCCCAGCATGGTATATAGCCCCCCAGAATGGTATAATACAGCCCAGCACGGTATAATACAGCCCAGCATGATATATATCCCTCCCAGAGTGGTATAATACAGCCCAGCATGGTATATAGCCCCCCAGAATGGTGTAATACAGCCCAGCATGGTATATAGCCCCCCCAGAATGGTATAATACAGCCCAGCATGGTATATGGCCCCCCAGATTGTTTTAATACTGCCCAGCATGGTATAATGCAGCCCAGCATGGTATATAGCCCCCCCCCAGAATTGTATAATACAGCACAGCACGGCATAATAAAGCCCAGCATGGTATATAGCCCCCCCAGGTTGGTGTAATACAGCCCAGCATGGTATATAGCCCCCCAGAATGGTATAATACAGCCCAGCACGGTATAATACAGCCCAGCATGGTATATACCCCCCAGAATGGAATAATACAGCCCAGAATGGTATAATATAGCCTAGCATGGTATATAGCCCCCCCAGAAAAGTATAATACAGCCCAGCATGGTATAATACAGCCCAGCATGGTATATAACCCCCCAGAATGGTATAATACAGCCCAGCATGGTATAATACAGTCCAGCATGCTATATAACCCCCCAGAATGGTATAATACAGCCCAGCATGGTATAATACAGCCCAGCATGGTATATAGCCCCCCCCCAGAATTGTATAATACAGCACAGCACGGTATAATAAAGCCCAGCATGGTATATAGCCCCCCCCAGGTTGGTGTAATACAGCCCAGCATGGTATATAGCCCCCCAGAATGGTATAATACAGCCCAGCACGGTATAATACAGCCCAGCATGGTATATACCCCCCCAGAATGGAATAATACAGCCCAGAATGGTATAATATAGCCTAGCATGGTATATAGCCCCCCCAGAAAAGTATAATACAGCCCAGCATGGTATAATACAGCCCAGCATGGTATATAACCCCCCAGAATGGTATAATACAGCCCAGCATGGTATAATACAGTCCAGCATGCTATATAACCCCCCAGAATGGTATAATACAGCCCAGCATGGTATAATACAGCCCAGCATGGTATATAGCCCTCCCAGAGTGGTATAATACAGCCCAGCATGGTATATAGCCACCCCAGAATGGTATAATACAGCCCAGCTTGGTATAATACAGTCCAGCATGGTATATAGCCCCCCAGAATTGTATAATACAGCCCAGCACGGTATAATACAGCCCAGCATGATATATATCCCTCCCAGAGTGGTATAATACAGCCCAGCATGGTATAATACAGCCCAGCATGGTATATAGTCCCCGCAGAATGGTATAATACAGCCCAGCATGGTATAATACAGCCCGGCATGGTATATAGCCCTCCCAGAGTGGTATAATACAGCCCAGCATAGTATAATACAGCCCAGCATGGTACATAGCCCCCCAGAATGGTATAATACAGCCCAGCATGGTATTTAGCCCCCCCCAGAATGGTATAATACAGCCCAGCAAGGCATAATACAGCCCAGCATGGTTTAATACAGCCCAGCATGGTATAATACAGCCCAGCATGGTATATAGCCCCCCAGAATGGTATAATACAGCCCAGCATGGTATGATACAGCCCAGCATGGTATATAGCCCTCCCAGAATGGTATAATACAGCCCAGCATGGTATAATACAGCCCAGCATGGTATATAGCACCCCCCAGAATGGTATAATACAGCCCAGCATGGTATACTACAGCCCAGCATGGTATTTTGCCCCCCCAGAATGGTATAATACAGCACAGCACGGTATAATACAGCCCAGCATGGTATATAGCCCCCCAGAATGGTATAATACGGCCTAGCAAGGTATAATACAGCCCAGCATGGTATATAGCCCCCCCAGAATGGTATAATACAGCCAGCCCAGCACAGTATAATACAGCCCAGCATGGTATATAGCCCCCCCCAGAATGGTATAATACAGCCCAGCATGGTATATGGCCCCCCAGATTGTTTTAATACAGCCCAGCATGGTATAATGCAGCCCAGCATGGTATATAGCCCCCCCCAGAATGGTATAATACAGCACAGCATGGTATAATAAAGCCCAGCATGGTATATCGCCCCCCCTAGATTGGTGTAATACAGCCCAGCATGATATATAGCCCCCCAGAATGGTATGATACAGCCCAGCATGGTATATAGTCCCCCCAGCATGGTATGATACAGCCCAGCATGGTATATATCTCCCCCAGTGTGGCCCCACAGTTCAGTACTCAATGATTTAAAAAAAAAAAAATTCTCACCTTTTTCTCGTGCCTGCGCTGCTGGCTGCTCCTGTCTCCTCTTGCTCTGTCTGGCACACAGTGAGAGCGCGATTACGTCATCGCGCCCCCGCTGTGTCAGAGGCAGAGCGGGGAATGATGGAAGAGGGAGTGTCAGCTGATGCTCTCTCCTCCATCACTGCCTCCTTCAGTGCGGCGGCGGTGGGAGTCGGCGCTGGGGGCATGCGGGCCCCCCTGCCTTACAGGGGCCAAATAGCGGCTGTGTGATGTGCCGCTGGCTGGGGGCCCCTGGAGTAGCGGGGGCCCTAGGCAGCTGCCTGGTCTGCCTGCCCATAACGCCGGCCCTGCACAGAATCAGATGGTAACCCGATAGTAGACAACAACCCATTTAACAACAAAGTGTACTGATAGGCTTTCAAAAAGGTCCAAAAATTATCCTTTTTAGTCATTTGTGTTCAGGCAGATCATTCTATGCAGCAGAACACTGACTCAACTGATTGTGTCGCTGTCAGAGGTAACATCATCCTGCTGTTACTGAGACAAGTGATGTGCCATATATTCCTTTACTCCCTCCCAATAGTACACTTGTTGGAAGCAAATGAGACCAATTGTAGCCTGCATATGGGTAGTACTACTGCCTGAATGGCTGTTGACAGTGGTGGTGTTGATGTTTCTTCTGCTTATAGCATCTCCGACATTCTTAGCAGTGCTATGTTTTTTTTTCTTTTACACTGACCCATCAATGGCCATTGTAACTTTTTTCACCATACATTACATAATTAATTATTTCAACCCCATTTATTCAATCCTTGCCATAAAGGATGTAACAAGAAATGCTAGGTGGGTAGTGCAAGATAGCTACCGCAGAGGTCCTTGAGGGGAGGTATATATCATTAAGGTTGGTAACTTCAGTGATGTAGGCTCAGGAAAGCAGGCTTCAGCACGTATAGTGATGGGAGAGTTAATAGGGCGTATCAGGGCCAGATTTACGAGCAGTCAAAAAGATGGGTGGGACTCGCTGCTCACATATACCCACCCCAAGGGTGTGGTATGTCAAATAAAATGGAGACCAGCTGTCTCCTTCAGTGTGTGTGGCTGGAGGTGTGTAGATCTCCAGTGTGTTGGTCCAAGAACTGGGCACTGATCCAAGCGGGTGAACCCTCAATACTGTATGCACTATTTACATTGTGTTTTCACTTTGTGCTGGAAAAGGCTGTTCTTTTGTTTGGTTTCCTGAGTGATTTATGGAGTTTTAATAAACCAGCCTGGACATTTAACTGATACCGCTTCCTGTGCCTACCCCAAACTCAGCCAAGTGAGTAGAAACAATACAGTACGTACACATACAGAAGTCAAAATGTAGCAGCTGGCTCCTGGTTAGGCGCAGCGTGTGTGAAAACAGATATGAACAGTTAAATGTCTACATTGTTTTCCATTTTTTTCATTTTTTTTTTTATCAAGTGCAACTCCCTTCCTAAAAATTACATAATTTTACCTAATTAGGAATGCTAAATAGGTACAAGACCATAAAGACAGCACCTGCAACAAAGCAGTATTCGGTGAGGCATGTATAGATGTAAAATTTGACTAGTAAAACAGATGTGCAAAATACTGATTTTGGGATTTTTTTTGCAATTTTAAAGACAACTATTTACCTGTTTGCAAATAGGATTGCACAGGAAATGCAAAAACTCAGTATACTGTATTTTTCGGACCATAAGACGCACCACAAATTTTGGGGGGGAAAATAGCAGAAAAAAGATTTTTATAACATGGGGGTCCGTCTTATTGTCTGAATTTAAGGTATCTTGCCTGTGGGCCGGCGTTGGTAGAGCGGGGTCACAGGAGGCATGGACCCTTCCTCAGGAAGCCGGTGGCAGAAGTAAGGCAATGCTGCAGTCCTGGGGTGCGAGGCTGCGGGTCTGGTGTTGGCGGTGAGGCAGAGCATGGAGCAGGGTCCCTTCCTTAAGATGCTGGTGGCAGAAATGTGGTGATGCCGCAGCCCGGTGTCCATGGCGAGCAGAGCCGATTGCATCACTGGTTTCTCGGCGGCCATCTTCCTGAGGCCGCGCGTGCGAAGATTGAGATCTCGGCGGCCCTCGTCTTCAGGAAAATGGCTGCCGAGACCTCAATCTGCACATGCGCGGCCTCCTATGGCCATTTTCCTGAAGCCGAGGTCCGCCGAGATCTCAATCTGCACCCGCGCTGCCTCCAGCGGGCCACGGCTAGAGGAAGATGGCTGCAGGGAAACCAACGATGCACTCCACACCGCCGACACCGAGCCTCGGCATCGCCACACCTCTGCCCCTCCGGTTCCGGTGCTACACCACTGCCGCACCCCCCCCCCCGGTAAACCTGCGTTCAGACTATAAGACGCACCCCCCATTTTCCTCCCAAATTTTTTTGGTAAAAAATGCGTCTTATAGTCCGAAAATTACGATAGTCACTTGTGACAAGCAAGCACATAGTTTCTGACTGACAGATTTCAGATTTTTTTTTTCTGGAAAAAAATATGATGCTGCATTTCGGCAGCTTTTTAATGCATTAAAAATGAAGAAATAAAATATGTAATTGTAATTCAAATGTAGCAGGACAGATATATCATATCAATGATCAATCACACCAAAGCACCTCTCCTATCGCTTTCCCTTTCAATTCAATCTCTGCATTACTCACAGATTACTCATCTTTTTCACTGCTGCAGTTGCGCAATACATAACTGGAGTATTTGTCCATTGTTCTTTCTCTTCCTATATCCAATTGCTGAGCTCTGGTGTCCTCTCACAATTCTAATTCAGCTTAAAATAGCTGCTTCCTTCCCTGCTTTGACTTTTTACAGGCTCTAATAGTCCCTTCGGATTGGCTGCGCTATACAATATGATGTGATAGCTGCAAAGTATTATGCGGAAGCGCATGAAGCCACTGAAAAAATACATTAGCCTATTGTTTGATGCTTCAGCAGTGTGGGAAATGGTGACGGGCAATTTTTTTTCTTATTTTTGCGAACAGCTAATCAATCTCAAAGTGTTCAAATTCATGTGAAACCGAAAATTTCAGGAAATTTGACTTGAACTCTATCCCCCATGGATCAATCTGCTCATCTCAACTAAAGCATAATCCCATAAAAGACTAATAGTAATAGTACATCTTATATATGAGGGTTATCCTATAAAAATGGTACAAAAGTGTATGGATCTCAAAAGATGAAGCTAGTGTACTCATTACCAAAGGACAGGTTCATCACAAATAGCACGTAAAACATATAGGAAAAAATGCACCAAGGAGCCAAAGGGTAGACAATAAAACTATTTATTAATTTGTATTAAAAATTGTACGTGCTATAGACAAGGGCAATGACAAATGAAAGACCAAAGGAATGGCACCGCATTAAAACAAGGCAGTTGATAGATACATACAATAGATAATGCCAGGTGTGTGTACAAGTCGCAGCGCTCACTCCCCTCCGGATGATGCCCTCTGTGATGCCGATTTTCGACATGCGTCAACGCTGCATATGCCAATCCATAGCAACATACCTTCAATAGGTTGGGTGATACTGTTAGGCGTCGGGTTCCTGCAGCGGCTCAGCAGGAATCCAGAGCCTCACATTCTGCGGTCTCTCATTGTCTATCGACCGCAGAGGAGATTGCTCAGCAGTGTCAGCGTCCCAGACGCTCTGCCCTGACCTGCTCTGTGGGTCTGGCTGTCGCTGCCACCTTTGGGTTGGCCATAGTAATGCAGGCTGCTTTGCAACAAAACGCTCCAGAGGCTAAGTCCTCTCGCCGCGCTACTGGGCATGCTCACGAGACGATCTCCCATTGGAGAGCGGGAGTCACATGCTCAGGTCCTTCTCCTGATCTCATTGGTCCATCTCAGAGATCTGGAAGGTCCCAGAAGCGAACGGCTATAAAAGGCCCGCTTGGGCGCTCGGCCATGCGCTAGTATAGTCTCTAGTTGCTTACTGTGTGAATGATGATGGATGCATGAACCTGCAAATTACTCATTAAGATCCTCTCCCTCTGATATTACGAGTGTGTATAGGGACTTATGTTTAAAGTTAGCGCCAGCCAGTGGCAAGCTACTAGCCACATCAGCATCCTCCACAGTGCTAGCGTCCGACAGTGCGCCTGCTACCGGGCATTGTCGATTAGCGGCAGTGTCTGTCGCCGCGCTGCAGTTGGCAGCTCCTCTTGGCGTCCGCAGTTGCAACACCACACGCACGGTAGGTCTAGACGGACTCTGACCCTCTGCCTAGGGTCCAGCTCCTGTGACCATATACCGTGCGTGCACTCCTCTGAGATGTGTGACGTTAACAGGCTCAGCCTTTTGTGTTTAACACTTAGGCGTCTCTGTGAATAAATGGAGATCGCTCAGTGCACATCGGGTGACGTATAACCCGCGTGTGCTATACCGCCATATAGCGCGTCTGCCATTATTTAGCAGCAGTGTTAACACCTTCTGCACGGTGGTCCCAGAGTGGCGAACGCACTTTATTATTTATTTATTTAGTGCGTTCCGCCGTTCCTATCAGATACATACGTCCTCTCATTGGCTGAACATAACGATTTAAACTCTACTTACCATTCAGATGCCACTTCCCCAGAAGAAGACATGCCAGCAGAAATGCGCATTGGGGTGGTGGCACCGCAGTATCTTATAAAGGTAATTTATTATTAGTACTCACACACATGCCTTCTATAAGAGTGATATTTTTTCTATATGTGCATCTTTCTAATTAGGATTTTGGCTTCTCCCAGACGCTATAGATTTTAATTGCACACGTTCATTGTGTTGCCTACAGGTGTTTTTCAGCCATGTATCCATGCCCTGATAAATCTTTTCATTGTACACATCTCTTACATTATCTATTGTATGTACAGTCATGGCCAAAAGTTTTGAGAATGACACAAATATTAATTTTTACAAAGTCTACTGCTTCATTTTTTCTAATGGCAATTTGCGCATACTCCAGAATGTTATAAAGAGTGATCAGCTTAACAGCAATTACTTGCAAAGTCAATATTTGCCTAGAAAATGAACTTTATCCCCCAAAATACATTTCAACATCATTGCAGCCCTGCCTTAAAAGGACCAGCTAACATCGTTTATGTGATTGCTCCATTAACACAGGTGTGGGTGTTGATGAGGACAGGACTGGAGATCAATCTGTCATGATTAAGTAAGAATGACACCACTGGACACTTTAAAAGGAGGCTGGTGCTTGGCATCATTGTTTCTCTTCTGTTAACCATGGTTATCTCTAAAGAAACACGTGCAGTCATCATTGCACTGCACAAAAATGGCCTAACAGGGAAGAGTATCGCAGCTAGAAAGATTGCACCTCAGTCAACAATCTATCGCATCATCAAGAACTTCAAGGAGAGAGGTTCCCTTGTTGCCAAAAAGGCTCCAGGGCACCCAAGAAAGACCAGCAAGCGCCAGGACCGTCTCTTAAAAGTGTTTCAGCTGCGGGATCGGGCTACCAGCAGTGCAGAGCTTGCTCAGGAATGGCAGCAGGCAGGTTTGAGTGCATCTGCACGCACTGTGAGGCGGAGACTCTTGGAGCAAGGCCTGGTCTCAAGGAGGGCAGCAAAGAAGCCACTTCTCTCCAGGAAAAACATCATGGACAAACTGATATTCTGCAAGAGGTACAGGGAGTGGACTGCTGAGGACTTGGGTAAAGTCATTTTCTCTGATGAATCCCCTTTTCGATTGTTTGGGACATCTGGAAAACGGCTTATTCGGAGAAGACCAGGTGAGCGCTACCACCAGTCTTGTCTCATGCCAACTGTCAAGCATCCTGAAATCATTCATGTGTGGGGTTGCTTCTCAGCCAAGGGAATGGGCTCTCTCTCAGTCTTGCCTAAAAACACAGCCATGAATAAAGAATGGTACCAGAATGTCCTCCGAGAGCAACTTCTCCCAACCGTCCAAGAGCAGTTTGGCGATCAACAATGCCTTTTTCAACATGATGGAGCACCTTGCCATAAAGCAAAGGTGATAACTAAATGGCTCAGGGAACAAAACATAGAGATTTTGGGACCATGGCCTGGAAACTCCCCAGATCTTAATCCCATTGAGAACTTGTGGTCAATCATCAAGAGACCGGTGGACAAACAAAAACCTTCAAATTCAGACAAAATAAAAGCATTGATTTTGCAAGAATGGACTGCTATCAGTCAGGAATTGATCCAGAAGTTGATTGAGAGCATGCCAGGGAGAATTGCTGAGGTCCTGAAGAAGAAGGGTCAACACTGCAAATATTGACTTGCTGCATTAACTCATTCTAACTGTCAATATAACCTTTTGCTACTCATAATATGATTGCAATTATATTTCTGTATGTGATAAAAACATCTGACAAACACACATAAAAACCAGAGGCCAGCAGATCATGTGAAAATATAATATTTGTGTCATTCTCAAAACTTTTGGCCATGACTGTATCTATTAACTGCCTTGTTTTACTTGGGTGCCTTTCATTTGTCATTGCCCTTGCCTATAACACCCTGTATACATTTTAATATAAATTAATACGTATTGGTTTTTTTGTTTTTTTCTTTCTGCAATTTAATTCCTTAGTGCATTTTTCCTATATGTTCTTCATCTCTACTAGAGACAGATAACACTTGACAACAGGCAGTAGACCACAAGTTCGACAGATATGGAGATACTTAGTGGTTGGAGGCACTTTGTAGTAGTTAAGGCAACATACCGTAGTTATAAAATTAAGTGATTTTCAGATTGCCTATTTATCACCCCATCTATCAAATGATATCAAATTGCCTGAAAGTATAGTGACCATTTAGTCTTTAAAGGGAATCTGTCACCCCATTTTTTGAGTATCAGCTGCCGGCACCGCCTTCAGGGGCTTATCTATAGCATTCTGTAATTCTGTAGATAAGCCCCCGATATAACCTGAAAGATAAGAAAAATTAGTTATATTATACTTACCGGGGGGTGGTCCGGTCTTGGTTCGATGGGTGTTGCGGTCCAGCGCCTCCCATTTTCTAACGGTGACATCCTCTTCTTTGCTGCCTGTCGTGGGTCCTGCGCAGGCGCACTGCTCTGCCCCGTTGAGGGCAGAGCAGAAAACTGCAGTGCGCAGGCGCTGGACCTCTGCTGTAGATAAGCCCCTGATGGCGGTGCCGGCAGCTGATACTCGAAAAATGGGGTGACAGATTCCCTTTAAATTACCAAAATCTGTGCGCCTGCAGCCATTACTAGAGGGAGTAGTGGTAGTAAGCTCCTATGCTTCCTCTAGTGGTGGCTGCAGGAAGTTAGAATTTTATCCTTTTTTTGCATGTTAGTGTAGGGATTTGGAACTTTTCATCAGAAAAAGAATACATTCTGTAATAAGCAGAAAATGCTGGAACTAAAAAAAAATAGTGCTACAGGCAGACATGCAGTTCATCATACCTGTTTGTGAAGATAGTTGGTGGTAACGATAAAAATTCACATAAAGCTTTCCAATCAGTTCATAAGTAATGTTAATCACAAACGGTTACAATAAATTAGCCCCCCAACATTTGGTTTTCGTTTTCTTAAATCCTATTATCTAGATATTTGTCAGGGGCACCTTGAATTAAAGTACAGAATAAAATAACTTCCATTAACACAGTCTCTGCCTTTAAGATTAATGTCGACAAATCAGGTGTTTTGATCATAAGAGGATTTATGCTCTTTAGCCCCATGAAGAAGTTAAGTGCGGTAAAGGCAGATTTAAGTCTCAGCCATGTAGTCTTGTTAAATAGAAAGATGGCTGAAAGTGATTATTAAAATATCACAAAACTAACTTTCACTCATATATCCATCAATTTAAATGCCACCAATACTGGTGATAAACAGCTCAGAATGACAATGAGTTTACTCATGGGCTTTTTTTTTTTGCATATGTTGTTCCTCCAGAACTTTTACATTAGTTCTTTGCTGTCTTTCTATATATATATATTATATACATTAAATTCATGTATTAAAACAATTACCCCTGTTTTCTGCATAAATCTTTATAGGTACGTAGACTCCAACACTAAGAATAGGGTCATACCCTATGGATGGGAAACCTTATATGTGTTTGTGTAACGTGGTGTGAAGCAGTAGCCGTGGGCGAGATACTCATCTTCCGCACCCGGTGTTCTACATGAAGATGGGGGTCCTTGCTGGGTATATGGGATACGTCTTTGGGGGCGCTACGCCCGTGTAGGCCGCATGATAACGATGACTTTGGTTGGCCAGGACTATGCATTGTGTGATATTGTTAGACTCCTAGATCAACGGCTGAACTTTGATTGGCAGTGTTTGGGAGGGAAGAGTGAAAGCGCACGCCCCTAGAGAAAACTCTGAAGAAGCACCCAGTTGGTATGCAAGCAGAGATTTCACATTCTGTACTCTAAAATTGACAAATGTGAATATCTCTGGAATGGAGTGACCCAGTACAAAGCAGAAAACGGCATCAGAATCAGGGGAGCACAGGGTTTTTTTTTTGTGTGTGTTTTTTTACCGAGTATTTAACTTCATTTTTTTAAGCAGGTGACAGGTGCTGTCTAATGGTGCATTGAATGTGCCTACAGATCTAAATGAGGATTAGGTCCATTCAATAAGGTTAATCTCTGTATAGGGTTGTCCCTTAATTTCCCAGCGTGATAAATGAACACGTTCTTTCTATTGGCAGATGATGTTTTCCTAAAATTGTGTGAATATCCTCAGTGAATGTGAATAAGGGTAAAATTACCCCTGTCTCTTACTTTGGAGGCTGATTATGAGAGAATCTCATGATAGGATGTGTTCCATAATTCTTATAAAGTTTGGAAATTTGACGAACGATGACATGACAGAGATGCATAAGACTGTTGATTAAAAATGTCCATCTATTTTATGTAGATTGGTCCTATGAAGACCAAACTACATACAAACTCTGCCCCCTGAGGAAGGAAATCTCTGAAACGCGCATCGGGGTGGGTGGGAGACAGCATGGCATCCTGTGTATCTTTACCCGGTACGTCTATTACATCTCTGTGATCACCGTCTATGCATGTTTAACTCTTTTAATGACGGGTATCTATGTGAAATATATAAGACTGTTATACTTATTTATTTACTATTTATTGTCAGTCTATAATTATTATGAATTCCACATAGGTCTCCCTATACATGTACTTGCTGATGTGTGCTTCATGTATACTATTCAGGAACCCTGTTCTGTCTTTGCCGCCTTGTTTTATGCGGTTTTTGCCTGTCACTTTTTTTAGCCTATTTGTCTGTCAGTGATCCCCCTTTTTTGGATATAAATAAATTTGTGCAGTATATATTTATCTGGACTGCTTCACTGTATTTTTGTTTGTTGTTTGGTCTATACAAACTCTGCAGCCTGATCTTTCAGATGTGCACCCCTTTTTTCTGTGTATTGCTTCTATCCAACCTATAGAAAGTAAATGTGCAAGAAGTAAGGGGCTGATGGAAGGGAACGTCGCTGCAGAGTCAGACTAGACAGAGTTTGCAGTCTGGAACTATGGAGACACATAGAAGGTGTAAAAAGTTTTCAAAGTTGTTTTCTTTTTATTGTTGATATATCAGAATAATACAAATTAATTACTTGTGAAGCTGTAAGACAATGATCCCAACCTTTCTTACCTTGAGAGCCACATTCAGCTCTTAGAGAGGGTCATGACGAGCAACATCCAAAGTTCAATCCACCCCCCGAATAGTGACATCATGCTCCTGCCTCCCCCACAGTAGTGACACCCAAGCCACCATTATCTGTATAATGATAGCCATGGCTTCCCAACAGAAAGCATGCCGATGCACAGGGGTGGACATAACATTGGTTCAACTGGGTCGCCCTCCCAGGGCTGTGGGGTACTCGGTACCGGGCCGGTATCAGCGGGATGTGTCACAGCAGCGGAGACCCGGTCCGTGGCCCTGGGCGCCCAAGTAATGGGGGAATGTAATGGTTTGAATGAATAGTTCGTGACGCCACCTGTGGTGTTCGGCAAGTGAGATGTTAGGCCGACGCAGCATGCAGATCCTCTGGGGCTGGTGGTGTGTTGCAGCCAAGATGGTGAAGCTCCCCACAAGTGGAGTTGTAGCCCCAGGGCAGTGTAGATGGGGGGGAAGAGGAGAGGCACAAGCGGTGTAAAAGCTGGTACCCAGATGTAGCGGGGCTGGATGCGTTGGCGCAAGAATGAATGGAGGACACCAGGGCTTGCAGTTCCAAAGCTTTACTCACAGTCTATAGTACACACAGGTGCCTGCCTCCGTGCCGTGTCCTCCGGGTCAGGGACTCAGTCAACCTCCAGTCAAGATGGAATGCTCCCTTCGAACACTCCTCCAACATGTGCCTTTCTGAACGTCTCCTCTATAGCGCCTTTAAGTGTGAAGTACTCACAGTACTGAGTTACACTGGAGTGCCTCCTGACATGTGTTCCCAAGAACTCTACTTGTACGGCAGACAGCTGTAGCCTGCTTTGGGGACTCCTTACTCCTGAATCCCGGCTCACTATCAATGTTGCTGTTGTGCCCCCAGGTCTTAGATGGGAGTAGTGCATTTACAGCCCACTACTCCACCGGTGTCTGCTGTAGAACCATTAGTGTCCATACAACCTCGGAGACCGGGCTGTTATGAATGAGTCACCATAGGAAGCAAAAACAGAAATACTAGCTAAGTCCAGAAAACCAGAGAAGTTGGCAGCTATCGGATTGCAGACCCCTGATCCTAACAACAACAACTAGCAGTAGCCGTGGGGGGTTCCTACGGTGCCCTAGACCCCTCGATCACAGCCGGAGAACTACATAGCCTAAAGACAGAAAGGGAAATCTAAACTGCCCCAGAGCAGACCCCAAAGCAATAGGCAGCCCCCAACATATAATGACAGTGAAGCAAGATGAAAAAACACTCACACAGATAGAAAGATAGGCTGAGCAAATGATGGGGCCCAAGCTAACTAAATAGGACAGAATAGAAAAGCTGCTGTCTGCAATCCGCCAAAACCCTCTCAAAACAAGAGCCAACAGACTGATAGGGAAAAAAGCCCTGAAGACGCTAGGCTTCAAAAAGATTATATCAGTACTCAGGTATTTTCTGAAGACAGAGCAAAAAGGAATTCAGCTCACCCAGCAGGGGAAGGCAGAAATCCAGAAAAACAAGGCAAAACAAAACCAAAACACAAATGCAAAAAGCAAATCAGAAAACTTAACTTTTGAGGAGCAGGAATCAGACTGGTCTCCTAGAATCCCTCAGAGAAATCACCCGCAAGGCAGAAGGGCGTAGGCTGCCTTATATCCAGTCAGCAATTCCAGTCACCCAGTCATCATCATTCTGCTCAGGTGCTTTGTAATCAGCCTCACTACCTTCCTTCACCAGAAGAGGGAGTTCATCAGACCTCAATGGTGAAGGGGAAAATGAACTCACAACACCGGGCCCCAGCCTTGCGCTTAGAACTTCTAGGCAGGGTTCTTCCTCTAACCCACGTCCTCTCTGTTCCCTTTTACTCCTTCGTTCCGTTCTAATCTCTCTCTCTTATGGAAGATCAGGTTTCAGTTCAATGTCTTTCTCCTTCTTTCCTTTCCCGTGCCAGCAGACCCAGGTCACTCAGGTCTGCTGCAGCACCTCCTTCCTCCATCCCTCTCTCAGGGATCTTCTTTCCTCACTCTTCTCTAACCCGAATCGTCTCTTTGACACTTTTCATTCTCTACTCAACCCAAGAGTACAGGCCCCAACCACGGAGCTCCGAGCTGACGATCTGGCCAATTACTTCAAGGAAAAAATAGACCAGATTCGACAGCAAATTATCTCCCAATCACCTCATACCATGCACTGTCCTCCCTCCCCCACTGCATCTAGCTCCCTCTCTGATTTTTAACCAGTCACAGAAGAAGAAGTAAGCAGGCTCCTTGCATCCTCTCTGAGTAGTTCCTCTCCCAGACTGACCTGTCATTCTAAACCTTCCCGCTCTTTTATGTATTTCATCCATTATAAGTTTATGCTTCGAACATACAACACTGCCCTTCACCCCTCCAAACAAACCTATTTCAACACCCTCATCACCTCACTGTCCAATAACCCGAAATGTCTCTTTGACACTTTTCATTCTCTACTCAACCCAAGAGTACAGGCCCCAACCACGGAGCTCCGAGCTGACGATCTGGCCAATTACTTCAAGGAAAAAATAGACCAGATTCGACAGCAAATTATCTCCCAATCACCTCATACCATGCACTGTCCTCCCTCCCCCACTGCATCTAGCTCACTCTCTGATTTTGAACCAGTCACAGAAGAAGAAGTAAGCAGGCTCCTTGCATCTTCTCGCCCAACCACTTGCACCAGTGAACCATTTCCGTCACATCTCCTCCAGTCCCTTTCCCCTGCTGTCACCCCTCACCTAACTAAAATATTTAACCTCTCTCTCTCTTTTGGTATCTTTCCCTCCTCATTTAAGCATACCATCATACATCCTCTACTTAAAAAAACCATCCCTCGACCAAAACTGGGCCGCTAACTATAGACCTGTCTCTAATCTTCCCTTCATCTCTAAACTCCTGGAATGCCTGGTCCACTCCTGTCTTACCCACTATCTCTTTGATAACTCTCTTCTCGACCCTCTCCAATCCGGTTTCTGCTCTTTACACTCTACTGAAACTGCTCTCACTAAAGTCTCTAATGATCTACTAACAGCTAAATCAAATGGTCATTACTCCATGCTAATTCTCTTGGATCTCTCTGCAGCATTCGACACTGAGGATCATCAGCTCCTCCTCACTATGCTCCATTCCATTGGCCTCAAGGACACCGTTCTCTCCTGGTTCTCCTCCTATCTCTCTGACGGCTCCTTTACTGTATCTTTTGCTGGCTCCTCCTCCTCTCACCTTCCCCTTACTGTTGGGGTTCCTCAAGGATCGGTTCTAGGCCCCCTCCTCTTCTCCTTGTACACTGCCCCTATTGGTCAAACAATCATTAGATTTGGTTTCCAGTACCATCTCTATGCTGATGACACCCAATTATACGCTTCTTCTCCTGACATCATGCCAGCCTTTCTAGAAAACACCGGCAATTGTCTAAACGCTGTGTCCAACATCATGTCCTCACTATATCTGAAACTGAACCTGTCAAAGACTGAACTCCTTGTATTTCCTCCCTCTACAAATGTACCTATACCCGACATTGCCATTTCCGTGTGTGGTTCCACTATTACTCCCCAGCAACATGCCCGCTGTCTTGGGGTCATACTTGACTCCGAGCTTTCTTTTGCCCCCCACATTCGATCACTGGCTCGCTCTTGTCATCTGCACCTCAAAAACATCTCTAGAATTCGACCTTTTCTTACTTTTGACTCTGCAAAAACTCTTACTGTTTCTCTTATTCATTCTCGTCTCGACTATTGTAACTGTCTCCTAATCGGTCTCCCTCTTACCAAACTCTCCCCTCTCCAATCTGTCTTGAATGCTGCAGCCAGGATCATATTCCTCACCAATCGTTACACCGATGCCTCTACCTTGTGCCAGTCATTACACTGGCTACCCATCCACTCCAGAATTCAGTATAAACTTATTACCCTCACCCACAAAGCTCTTCATGGCTCAGCACCACCCTAAATCTCCTCCCTTGTTTCAGTATACCACCCAACCCGCGCCCTTCGCTCTGCTGATGACCTGAGGTTAGCATCCTCATTAATCAGAACCTCCCACTCCCGTCGCCAAGACTTTACACGTGCTGCGCCAATTCTTTGGAATGCACTTCCCAGGTCAATACGATTAGTCCCCAACTCCACAATTTTAAGCGTGCCCTGAAAACGCATTTATTCAGACTGGCCTATCGCCTCAGCACATTAACCTAATCTATCCCAGGGTGGCCCAGCCAAAAGTTTTACCATAACCAGGTTCCCTGCATCATGTTCCCACATGCTTTATGCATCCATTAGCCCTCTGTGTCTGTACTGTTACACACTTAACATTTTGGCTGGTCCATACAATCAGGGCAACTGTTACCACCTACCTTTCGTGTCTACCTCTTTCCTCATAGACTGTAAGCTTGCGAGCAGGGCCCTCATTCCTCTTGGTATTTGTTATAATCTATGCTGTATGTGATTATTGTTATGCTGCAATGTCTATTGTCTGTACAAATCCCCTCTGAAATGTAAAGTGCTGCGGAATATGTCGGCGCTATAGAAATAAAATTTATTATTATTATTATGTATTCTCAACTCCACCCGCCTCCCAGCACGTTTCGTGTTCCAAGCAGGGAACCACCAAAGGTGCTCTGCTACTCTCTAAGCAAGGAGCCGCAATGTGGCTTTGCTGAACTACCATGTTGTGTGGGATGCGAGTGTTGGAGCGTGGTCAGGAGCCTCCAACTTACCTGGATGATGGGGCACCGCACCTCATGAGGAGGTGCAGTACCTCTGTGGCGACTGAAGCTTCAGGGGCGCCACACAACCTGTGCAACCACATGGTTATAGCTGTGCCTGATATTGCAGAATCCCATCAATCAAATATTAAAGTCCTGAGCTAAAGAGGTGGTTGAAGGCAAATTTTCATTCTAAATGCCTATCTATTTTTATTGCCATAATCTAAACTATTTTCTAATATACTTTTGTTAAAAAATCCCTATCCTTCCCTAACCACACTATCCAACTGCTTTTTTTCACTGCCTTTTTGATGATGCATGCTGGGATACCCAAACGAGAAAGCCTCACCAGGTATCGTCGCTGTAGCTTTCGCCCTCTCTCTGAAGCAAAGCGTCATCAGTTATGTATGTTTCAGTGGCTGGGCTAGTCCCAACGCGATGTGCACAATGGCAGCACGCTTTCTGTTGTTGTCTCAGATCTACATTACGAGCTGGAAACTTGGCGTGCAGAGACTAGTGTCACCCCCATAAGAGTCATCAGTAGTCTTTGTATGCAGGGTATTGTGACACCGCTCAGTTTCCGACTTGTTACTGTCCATCTGAACTGGTGAGAGAGAGAGAGAGCACTGTCATTGTGCAGATTGTACTGGGACTAACCCAGCCCCTGAAACGAGTGTCACTGATGACACTTAGTGTTAGGAAAGGAGCAGAGGCTGTCGCAATGACCACAGGCTCTGCCCTCTGATGATGCTTCTCAGCATGCACTGGGATTCTCAAATGAAGTGTCATCAAAAAGGAACTAGAAAATGAAACAGTCAGATAATGTAGTTAGGGAACGGTAGGGTATTTTTAATGCAAATATATTAGAAAATAGTTTAGATCATGGCACTAACTAGAGAGGGATTTAGAATGAAAATTGCTTTGGCCTTTGGACTCTCCCTTTAAGGAAAAGTACTAGGAAAATGTATTTATTCTGTTTCCTGAATATGTTAGTAGTTTATTGTTTATAACTGCATTAGCTATAAGGATTTCAGATTTGTATCCTTTATAATGGTGTTTGGCTGTTTGGAGCATAAAGTGCAGATAAACATTTTTTCTAGCGTTTTTTTTTATAGCCAATGCTTCGGTCTCAGCGAAGAATGATTCCATACTGCCTGCTATTCTTCCTGAGCCTCCGCTTCCCCTGGAAACCTGATGAGCAATCTGTGGATTACAGTGTAAAATTAACTGGATGGGGAATAATCTCTGTAACTCTCTCTAATGCAAACTTTAATCCACTTGAAAAGTGCATCCTCCGAAGCTTTCTATCCTCTCCTGGGATCATTAAACAAAACAAACAGATAATATGCTCTTCACAAAGAAATACATTAGTCACATAAGATCATTTGTATATGTGGAATCAAACCTATTTAATGGATAATCCCATTCTATCCCATCCCCATATTTTCCAATTGTTACTTTGTCTCTGCAGTTATTGCTTCAGGTCTGTAATTTGCAAGCGAAGCTTACTGATATTTATATATAAATGGCGTGTAAACTATATGCCTGTAGCGAAGCCGACACAAATCGTCTTTTATGGCCCACCTGGAATATTCAATGAGAATTTTTATTTAGGGGCAGTCCGGGGCGCAAACTATACTTACAATTATAGTTCGCTCAGTGCTTTGGTGCAATCGCTCCGTTGGATCAAAAGTCACGACGTCCTGACTACCGGTCAACTGACCTTGCAGGTAATCTGTGACCTCAGTAGTCCGGAAACTGGGTTGGAATTGCCTTGTTTCTTTCCCTTCAATGATACATTCTGGAACATAAGCAAAAGATGAGACCACCCAGGATTTTTGTGTTGTCTGCCATCCTGCAGACATAGATCTGCATGGGAGCTGTAGATACAAAATGGTAAATGTTACAACTATTTGCAGACTTGCTTCATTCTTAATTTCGGGTGCATTGGAGCAAGGGAACATTGTTGCTACAGGTGATAAGTTAATGGGATTCTGAAACATTGTTTGCATTGGACATTGCATGATACTTTGCTTCCCCTGTGGCGAGTGTTTAGATTTCGGATGTCTCCCCTGTAACCAACCCTCCTTACATACGTGACTCGTGGACCCATTGGTCTTGCTGCTACCTATGCTGTATTAAGGGATTAGAAATACATGTCTGCTTTCACTCTGCCACTGGTGTCCATAGGTTATAAATGGTATTTTAGAGTTTAAGTGCAATTATGTTTTTATGGTCATTTATTAAATTACTGGACAATGAGTCCAGGTTCTAGATCAATGTCCCCCTAACTTTGTTGCCTTTTTCTCTAGCATTGCCTCTCCTGACCAGGCATTGTGTTTGGGACTACAATACAGTCTTATTTAGGTGAACTGGGTTGTATTTCTCTTGTCCGACCTTGGGGTACAAGCCTGCAGTTACTTCATGTGACTGCAGACTTGTGAATCTTCACAGCGCACACACTGTACACTGTAAGGATTCTCCAGCGCCAAGAGTGGCAGGTGTGTGACCGCAAGTGTGCAATTTACATACATGGGGTCATGTGCCGTCTAGACGTGGGCAGCTTTGCTCAACAAAAGTGTATTGAGCGAGCCTGGACAAGTCTAGTTGGAATGTGTCCGGAATGTGTCACATGACTGCCCACTCCCGACACCGGACAATCCTGACAGTGCGCGCGCTGTGAGGATTCACAAGTCTGTAGTCATATAGTACTCTATTTTGTGCCCCAAGGCCTGATAACCCCATTAAGTTTGGGACTTGAATTTTTAAGTACAAAAAGCCTTTTTGTGGTCATTGTTCCCTACCATTTTGTGTTCCTGTATGTTTCTTTTATTATACCAAGTGTACTGATGATGGATTACATTATAATATACAAAATAGTGCAATATTTTATTAAAAAAAAGTAATCAAAATAGCTTATTAATATCTAAGTGACAGTGAAACAATAAAACTTCTATCTATATACCCAATTAGGAGCCTGTATATTAACCAGAGTAATGAGCGACTGAGAAGGTGTTATCTGAGCATGTTCGGGTGCTAACTGAGTGTCTTTGGCGTGCTCGAAAAACATGTTTGAGTCCCCGCGGCTGCATGTCCAGCGGCTGTCGAACTGTTTTGGAGCTGTCGAACAACCACGAGTCATGCAGCCGCGGGGACTTGAACATATTTTTCGAACACGCCAAAGAAACTCGGTTAGCACCCGAGCATGCTCAGATAACGCCTTATCATAGCATGCTCACTCATCACTAATGGTTAACCATTCAATTCATTCGAATGAACACTGTGCAATGCTAAATTAACCCAGAAACAACCACATCTTCCTTGGTTATTACTTAAAAAAGATATAAATCTTGCAGTGTCCATACTGAATACTAAGCCTAATACTCGACTCGCACTTCCTATCCTGTACAGGAAGTCACGTGGGCATGCAATAGACTGACTCTAACTGACTGAGTTTTACAAGAGAGTTTTTATGAGCATGCTCTGATCTTGGCAGTGGTCATTTTTAAAGGGATGGGGAGAGGAATGCCGTGATATCACCAATTGTGAGTGGTAGACTTGGTTTTATCTACTGTATAAGAGGGTTATCTATCTATTGAAATCAATAAAAACTTGTACGCGCTCCATTGGGGTATATGGCTGTCACCAAATGAGAAAAAGTGTCCCGTTACCTTTATAGTGGAAAAATCCCCGCTAGTCTTGTTGTTTAATAACAATACCTTTATATATTCCATTTCTTAAAAGAGAAGGGAATCTGCCATTCAGAACATGGTGTCTGATCTGCCAAAAAAATATTAGAGAGCAGGAAAAGCTGATTAGATTGATAGATAGTTTTATGGAAAAAGAGTCAGCATAAACTACTGTAGGCTTCGGAGTCCTGTGGGTGGTCTTAATAAGGGATTGACAGGTATATGTGCACTAATGCTCACCTAGGCAAGACTGTCAATGATTCAGAGAAATAAAGGCACCAGTCCGGCGTCGAAACGCGTTGATGTGAATAAAAAAAACCCCTTGCTTATACTCTCTGGCTCTCATCCTTTTCGTGAGCGCAGCCCGCAGACCGTGAAAATCTTCACTTTGCCAAACTGTTATCTGGACGATACTCTCCTCCAGCCTCGTGGAGGCAGTTACGGCATATCAGGTGTTGTGTCCTTACACAACCCTTACAGGTGAGCGCTACCATCACCTTCACCCCATTGTGTTCCTTACGGTACTGCCCTATTTGCGCTCATTTGTCCTATCCAGATTCCTCCTAGTTTTCCACTGTAAGATAAATCATTATTTCCTTGACTCATTATCATTAGTAACATTTTTCGTAAAATCAGGTAAGGTGGTAAACCAGCAGTTAACATATTCCAATTTTCCATTATGTTACTGTCCCTTTATTCAATTCCGTGCCACTATCGGTTTATCGTTACAGACGTCACCCTGTCAAGCTACTGAATATTTTCATTCCTTGCAAGTTCTTCAAACTCAAACTTCCATAAACTTTATTTCTAATTTTTTTTTCTCTTAATAGAAAAGAAAGTACAAAAAAACAAAAAAATCAAATAAAAACCCACTTTTTTTTTTCCCCTGGATTTGCAGCCTTTGAAGTGATGGATTAGTTAACAGGTATCTGTATTGTTTTTTTATGACTTTGTTGTAATTTGTTGCCTTGGATGTCACGTCAAATAATACAAAGACCATCTGACATTCTGACATCTTTACATTCCATTTGTGTTAGGAAGACAAGTGGCCCTACAAAGCCTCGCTCCAAGAAGAAAAAAAAAAATGAACGACGCTTCTTCGTTGTTTCTTTTTCAAACTGATAAAATCTGACGTTCAGACCTTAAAATGGCAAAAGCCATAAAAGCAATTATTGGTTTTGTCTGTTGCAAACTGCCTATTAAGACGAAGATACAATGTGCCCAGGGAGATTTTGCATAGATCAGAGGTTTCATTTCAAAAACAGACAAACCACGATCTATGGATAAACAGAAGATTATCGTTGTTGCTATGTCTTTATCCAGTAAAGATACATTGAGAACCGCCGCAATCTGGCATTTTACTATCTTTCCTGGAAATGACATGGTCGGTCCGTCCTTCCATCCATTATTTTACCCCAAATGTGGTCTTTGTTTTAAAATGGGATCATCATTATGAAAACATTAACATTGTGTTTGTCCTGGGACAGATCCGTATCCCGAAAGAATTATGTTGTTTTTTTTTGCTTCTATAGTGGAACAGTAAAAATGGAATTCCGGGTGTTGTCGTGAATCTAATGTTACCCGTGAACATAGCCATAAACAGATGCGCCATGTGCCACCCTGTGCACTATATTTTGTTGTATTGGATGAATTGTTTAGGTATCGTGTCTCTTATCCCAAAGTGATCTGGTTACAGTAATTAAAAGTAATGGCCCCATTAAAAAAAAAAACCCTTCATTCATGATACACTAGGGTTTTTCCAAAATCATGTTATCCCTTATCCACCTAGTTGGAATCCGCGAGGAAGAAAAGTAGATACTGACATCTTGTAGGTGAGTTGTGGATGTTCCAAGACAGAGTTGGTTTATCGATGTAGGAGGGTTCATATTGCGTCAAGGGTCACGTTTGCTGGTCCCACCGGGGTATATTTCCAAACCCCCAGCAAACCGGGGTTTGATGTATGCGCCGATGGGGCCATAGACTGTATTGGTGAAAGGAGAGCAAATGTGCGCTCTGATGTGCACTCCAGAAAATGATGCACTGCAAAAAGCATGTTCACTCTGCCTTCACCATTACAATCTATGGCCCCATCGGTGCATACGTCCGAACCCCGTTTCGCAGGGGGGGGATATGCACCAACAGGTCCACTAAACGCAATGTGAAAGGACCCGCACCCAGTGATGAGCATCAGGCGTAGCAAAGCTGGTCTTGCAATAGAGTTTAATAGCAGAGCTGGCACTGCCATATGACAAAGTCAGCCATGAGAAACAGGTGCATCAGTGTTGGGCTTGCAATCAACTTCAGTAACACTGTTGGCACAGTTATATAGCAGAAATAACAAGGGACAAGCGTAGCAGAGTTGGATTTGCAATGGAGTTCAATAGAAAAGCTAGCACAGTTATACTGTATAGCAGAGATAACAACGGACAAGTGTAGCAGAGTTGGGTTTGCAATGGAGTTCAATAGAAAAGCTAGCACAGTTATACTGTATAGCAGAGATAACAAGGGACAAGTTTATCAGAGTTGGATTTATAATGGAGTTCAATAGAAAAGCTAGCACGGAAATATAGCATACTTAACCAAGCAATTAGAAACAGGAGTATCAGAATTGGGCTTGCAATCGTGTTCATTATCAGAGCTGGCACAGCTTTATAAAAGAGATAACAAGGGACAAGCGTAGCAGAGTTGGATTTGCAATGGAGTTCAATAGAAAAGCTAGCACAGTTATACAGTATAGCAGAGATAACAAGGGACAAGTGTAGCAGAGTTGGGTTTGCAATGGAGTTCAATAGAAAAGCTACCATGGAAATATAGCAGCCTTAACCCAGCAATTAGAAACAGGAGTATCAGAATTGGGCTTGCAATAGTGTTCATTACCAGAGCTGGCACAGCTTTATAAAAGAGATAACAAGGGACAAGGGTAGCAGAGCTGAGTATGAAATGGAGTTCAGTGCAGAGTATTCATATCCATATAGCACAGTTAACCCAGCAATTAGAAACAGGAGTATCAGAGCTGGCCTTGCAATCAAGTTCAATAGCAGAGCTGGCACAGCCATATAGCAGAGATAATAAGTGACAAGTATTGCAGAGCTGGGTTTGCAATAAAGTCTAAAACAGCAAGAAGCCCATACTAATGGCAAGGCTATCACATACCTGAATACTCAGGGGACGCTATGCTAGGCTATGTTTCAGGAGAGTGACCGCACAACCAAGCAACCCAATTTCCAGAGGCACTGAGGGATCTGGCAGTAGGAAACAGGCTATGCTGCAGTTGCCTCTGAATCAAGGAGATGTTTAGCCCAAAACTGTGAAAAAAATGTTTTATAGCCGGTTAAGAACTTGGAATGGTGAATGGAAATGGCTGAATTAATTATATAAAGCTTCGGTGATGTGATTCACTTGGACACTGTGCAAAAAAACATTGTATACCAAATCCAAGAAAACAAAATTAACATGCAAGCTGAAAACGCCATCTAAAATGTTCATGAATCTCATTAAAAATCGAGACAATTAGGAGCATTTTCTCAGTTGACTAGTATTCGCATCAGTTTTATTATTTCAGATAACCCGAGAAATACATAAACCAGGATTATAATGAAGGTAATTAGCAAAAACAATAATAATAATAAAAAAAAAATCCAACGGTACCTTTTTTTTTTTTTCTCGTTTTGACAGTTTGCTAATAAAGGGACCGAAAAGCAGGAATGTGTGTCATGCGCCTATGATTTATAATGTGTCTACAGGCATAAAAGGCCCATAATTTACTTTTTGAGCAATAATTGTATAATTAAAATGTATTTGTGTCGGCGATGCATGTTTTGTAAACTGTTCACCTCCCGTATTTTTTAATTGAATAGCAATTCTCACTCGTCGGTGGGTGGATTCCTCTCTGTCTTCAAAACATTTCCACCGATCAGCTTTAATACAGGCTGATCTTGTTAGTAATTAGTGCTCTTGTGTAGAAATGTGGTTTTGTTTCCAACCCGGGGGAGTATATTGTTTATGTACAAAGGATACTTTGTTGTAGTAAATCGAAAGGTAAGAAAATTGCATTTTTAGAAATTAAATTTATCCCTTTCAACCATGGAGTTAACCCACTAAAGAAACTACTTTCATCAGGGATATGATTAGGTATCAATGAAGCAGTGCGGAATGAGACTTCATTGTTACATGCATTCTAGTCTTATCAAAGTCTAGTCTTTTTTTATTTTGAGAATGTCCTCTATTGGTTAACCCTGATGAAGGCCCCGGTCATAAACCGTAACATATACCGTAATAGTTATTATTAAAATGATGATTAAAGGGAATCTGTCATCAGAAGTTGCAGGCCTATGTAAATGGCCTGGGTCCGGTCCGATGTGCGGTGTTTCTTCTTTTTTTTCCACCCCATCCGTGGCCCCCGTCCACGCTCTTCTCCGGTATTCTTCTCCATCGTTCGCATGTGCGCAAAGCAATCTTGCTTCACACACGCGCAGTATGCTTTGCCCAACTGCAGGCAAAGCTGAAAATCATTACTGCGCATGCGCCGGTACATTATGTCCCGGAAGTATTTCGCCGTGTTCCGGGACATAGTGAACTGGCGCATGCGCAGTAATGATTTTCGGCTTTGCCCGCAGTTAATCTAGAATTTTGGCCTCATTTCTTTGCATGCTATGTCGATGCTCCTAAGAGAGAGAGAGTATCATACCCCTATGAGCACATAGAGTGCCTGTGGCTCTGCAATTATTATTTGTATAGACCCTATATACATGAGTCTTCATTGAGCAGTATGGTCCTGTATAGACATTGCAGTCTGCCAAAAATGTTAGCGCCGTTCTTCCATCTCCTGCACTAGGTCGTACATGATGTTACCCACCTTATGATCCATTCCGACCAAGAAACATAGGCATTTTACACTTCTCATATAGTCCTGAGGACACATTTTGATGGCACCCAAACGGAATGGTAAATGGAATACACACATGTATCCATTCTTGCTTTTCCTTGAATTTCGTAAAAGGACTTCAACGTCTCATGATACAAATTAAATACGTTATTCCGAAATGAAAGTAAAACTGTCAACAGCACGCAACTCATATCACAACCACCAGGTGGCCACATAGAGACACATATAGCATAAACATCTCTGAACAGAGTATCGCAAAATCACGTTTTGCTTTATTTTTTAACGAGCTGATCATCTTGTGTCATTTATCTCTGGTATACGTTGAATTATGAAGAAAGGTAAGAAATAACATCATATGTCAAGTAAAGTGACCAAAAGCTGAAAGAATCTGAAAAAGAATAAATTTATTTATATTTATTTACATATGAGCTTTTTTTTAAAAAGAGTTCACATTTTTTAATCACATCGAATTATTGTATGGTTTATCGATATTCTATAGGAATTAAATACACGTATCAGGTTATGAAATTGTGTTGTTGGCGGTAAATAGTCCTACTGTAGAGGCAATTGTCCACATGCACAGCAGGACTTACAGACCTGAGCTTCTTTACCTGCTTATACAGTATCACAGTCTGACCCGAGCACATTGCCACATCTCACATGAATGCAATAATCCATAAACAACAAGAATAAGTATAAATTGCCCAAAAATAAACACTTTTATTGAATACAAAAATACAAGGATAAAAATTACACACAAGGGTGACTGCTATCCAAAGCAGGAGCCATATTGCACTAGTGCCCATTTAACCAAATATAAGTACAAATATTAAACAATTACACACACTGATCAGAAAGTGGCATGTGCTATAATACATATAGCTGAATATTTATATTGCCCGTTTAACCAAATATAAATAAAAGTATTGAATAATTACACATATTGATCAGAGAGTGGCATGTAATTTGCTACGTACAGCTAAATAGCCCAAAGAGAACAGCACAAATGTTACTGAACTCACAGTACTTCCCACAGTGGGTATATACACAACCACTCAGTGATCACTTAGCAAAAAGAGCCCAACTATGAGCAATGTGTATAAACAGATACATAAACATACTACCAATGTGGTAAGGACACTTACAAGATATAAGTAATGGCGCTGGCTTCCCACTCGCCCCAACGCGCGTTTCGCTTCTTCGTCAGGAGGCGTGTCTAATGGCTAGGTGGGTGGGTATTAAATATACTGGACGGCCAATCACAAGTTAGCAACATATGCACGTCACCAATTTATCATGCAATCCAACCCCATTACGTATCACTGCTTCCTGTCTTCATGGCGCATGTGCCGCTGGCGTCACACTCCCTAGAAGGAGACCACGGATGGGCGGACCCGGACCAGAAGCGGCGGCGCGTCGTCAAGACGACCGCGCAAGCGCACCACTTTCCCATTGTCCGCCCATCAGAGGTCGGAGCCCGAACAAGCCGGACATGCGCACTCCACAGAGCAGTTAATGTCGATATTATATTAACTCTAGGGAAAATCTAGAAGAACCAAAATATAATATAAATAGGATATCAATACATTTGCATAGTCAGTAATACAATACAAAACTAATACACGAAAAAATAAACAAAATATACAAAAGCAGCATCAAAATACCACAATATACATTCAAAGTAGGCTACAATCTAGTAGAATAAATTATTTAACCATACTGTGATATACATAATATTATATATACTGTAGTAGAAAATCTTGAACGATGCAGAAAATTCTTCAAGAGATCCCTACTTAGAACGTCCCACTTGAAGAGGATGATTCAATGGAAAGAGAGGTCAGAAGGAAATCTTTATAAACTAAAATCAAATACATAAAATATTAAAACAAAATAAAATGAAAGAAAAGAAACATACAACCCAACTACACACAGGGCCCACATATAATACTATAAAAAGGAACTGAACCCGAAACTTTCATTTAGCCCAAAGGGGGTAATGGAATGTAAACGGTATATCCACTTACTTTCTATTTGGGATAAACTTTTAAATATGTCCCCCCCTCTAGGGCCCAAAGATACCTGGTCAATAGCTTTAACAATCAGCTTGCTTGAGTCGGATTTATGGTGAACTTTAAAATGTCTCGCAAGAGTCTTCAACGTGTCCATGGAATCCATATTCTTTGCCTTTTCGATGTCACGTACATGCTCTCGGACACGAATTTTTAGCTCGCGAGTAGTCATTCCTACATAAATCAATCCACAAGGACATTGAGCGTGATAAATGACTCCTGAGGACGAACAGGTAAGGCGGTGCAAGATCTTAAAAGAGCGGGATCCATCAAAATTAGAAAATTCCTTACATTTAACTAAATTTCTACACGCTTTGCACAGTCCACAAGGGAAAAAGCCCTTAATAGACTGACCAATCGATTTTTGCCTAGATCCCTCATAGTGACTTTGTACCAACAAGTCACGTAGATTTTGAGATCTTTTTGCTGTAACTAACGGTACTGGTGAGATAAAATTTCTAATGATGGGATCCATTTTCAGTATGTCCCAATGTTTTTGGAAGATACCCTTAAGAGAATCCCATTGATTGTTAAATGGAGTAATCAGTCTAGGTGATGAATTGGCATTAATCTCCCTATTAGGAGATTTATATAATAACTCATTTCTGGTGACATTGCATGCTCTACGATATCCCCGCCGAATAGTCCTATGACTGTAACCGCGTTCTCGGAACCTCGAATATAAATCTTTGGCCTGTTGATCAAAAGTTTCTTTCGTTGAGCATATTCTCTTAATTCTAAGATGCTGACCAATCGGAATACTGTTGATGGTTGATCGCGGATGTGAAGAGCCAGCATGTAAAAGAGTATTGGTTGACGTGGGTTTCCGATATACATTAGTGGCCAAATGGCCATCTTCCATACATTGGATATCTACATCTAGAAAATTAATTCTGCGACCATAAGAATGGGTCAGTCGAATGTTTAAACAATTGTCATTGAGTTCCATCATAAGACAATCCAACTGTTCTACTGAGCCCTCCCATATGAACCAAATGTCATCAATATAACGAATCCATTTATGGATTCTATTCATCTGGTTCACTGGGTTGCTCTGAAATATGTCACGCTCCCAAGCCCCAAGGAACAAGTTGGCATATGAGGGGGCACAGCAAGCCCCCATAGCTGTCCCCTGGAGCTGTAGGAATATCTGACCATTGAAAGTAAAACAGTTGTGCTTGAGTATAAATTCTAGAAGCAGAATCAAAATCTCCACCAACGGTTTCTCTAAATTACTAGAATGTAGATACCAAGATACTGCACGCAAACCATCCTCATGCCGTATCGAGGTGTAAAGGCTCTCCACATCCGCGGTCACCATCAACATATTGTCCTGCAAATCCAATCCATCAAAATGACCCAAAGCAGATGTAGTATCTTTGATGAAAGAAGGCAAAGTAGAAACTATTGGTTTTAAATAATGGTCAATAAATTGACACACCAATTCACAAAGTCCTCCATTCCCAGAAAATATGGGTCTCCCCGGTGGATCAATAGGATTTTTGTGAATTTTGGGAATTAAATAAAATGTAGGGAGACGTGGTTTAATACCAATTATGGTGTCTTTCATCTTTTTCGAGATTATATTCAAATCAAAGGCTTTAATAATTATTTCACTGAGTTCTTCTTGAAAACACGTCAGTGGATTATGTGTTAATTTCTTATAACACTTTTTGTCCGACAGCAGTTTCATAGCCTGTTTCTCATATAATATGTTAGGCCAGATTACTAGGTTACCACCTTTATCGGCGGATTTAATTGTAACATCTGACCATGATTTCAGCTCCTTAATGGCAGCTTCAATTGACTGCCTATTTTTATTTTTAGGGGAGAAAGTCCTCAATTTCTCAATGTCAGCTGAGACCATTTTAACAAAAATATCAACTGCCGGACAAATATTGAGGCTAGGAAATTTTTTTGATTTATTAAAAAGATGATGAGGAAAATCACTAACCTCAGACATACCGTTCTCATCCACCAAGGATTCCAAAATCTCCAATGCTTCTCTCTCTTCCCTAGTGTCAAATCCTATATTCGTGCTGGATTTTTCATGAAAACGCTTAAGAATCAGTTTTCTGGCAAACAAGTGAACATCCTTTATTGCCGTAAATGGGTCTAGGGGAGTACCAGGCGAGAAAGTTAAACCCTTTTCAAGAAGATCAATCTGAATATCAGAAAGACAATGTTCTGAAAGATTTATTACCTTAGGATGATCATTACGTCTGTGAATATCTTGTCTCTTTTTGTAATCACGATTATTACTTCTTCCACCAAATCTAGTTCTCACATTTGTATAACCCCCAAGTTCAGATTCTGAATTAGAGGATGCACTACTCGCATGGGATGATAATGATACATTGGAAGGACTCCTAATCAGGGGTTTCTCCAATTTACGCATTTTAAATTGCCAGCGATACACTTTTTTGTTTTCATAATCGCCAACATCTCTTTGATATTTCTTTGTTTTGATAGTACTAATATCATGTTCCCATTTGCTCAGATCACGCTCAAGGTCCTTGTAGAAAGAATTCAATTCATCACTATGGAATTTCTGACTCATCGAGTTTTGCGATTGTTCAATTTGCAAATCAATCTCAGCAAGCAATTTAGTATTCTTCTCATTAATAATTTGCATAAAAGACAGAGAACAATTAGTTGCACATTCTTCCCATTTCTTAAGAAGCACCTCATCATCCAATTCAAAGGATGGAAATAATTGGACACGTAAGCCCCTTGGAATAATTTTCAACCTCAAATAGTTATCCAAAGAGATCTTAGTCCACCATAACCGGGTTTTTTTATTAACAAGATTCTTGTGGTTCCGGGTCAAATCTTTAAAATCACATGAAATCTCATTAAAATTGGAGGCAGTCCCCTGAACAAAAATATTAGACGCTTTTTGAAGCCAGGTCAATTCCCTAGCTTTGAGGTCCATAATGACCAAATTTGGGTATAATCTGTTAAGAAACAGAAAAAATGATAAACAACAAAAACCCAATGAATAATAACGGCAAAAACTCAAATTAGAATCCATAAACAACAAGAATAAGTATAAATTGCCCAAAAATAAACACTTTTATTGAATACAAAAATACAAGGATAAAAATTACACACAAGGGTGACTGCTATCCAAAGCAGGAGCCATATTGCACTAGTGCCCATTTAACCAAATATAAGTACAAATATTAAACAATTACACACACTGATCAGAAAGTGGCATGTGCTATAATACATATAGCTGAATATTTATATTGCCCGTTTAACCAAATATAAATAAAAGTATTGAATAATTACACATATTGATCAGAGAGTGGCATGTAATTTGCTACGTACAGCTAAATAGCCCAAAGAGAACAGCACAAATGTTACTGAACTCACAGTACTTCCCACAGTGGGTATATACACAACCACTCAGTGATCACTTAGCAAAAAGAGCCCAACTATGAGCAATGTGTATAAACAGATACATAAACATACTACCAATGTGGTAAGGACACTTACAAGATATAAGTAATGGCGCTGGCTTCCCACTCGCCCCAACGCGCGTTTCGCTTCTTCGTCAGGAGGCGTGTCTAATGGCTAGGTGGGTGGGTATTAAATATACTGGACGGCCAATCACAAGTTAGCAACATATGCACGTCACCAATTTATCATGCAATCCAACCCCATTACGTATCACTGCTTCCTGTCTTCATGGCGCATGTGCCGCTGGCGTCACACTCCCTAGAAGGAGACCATGGATGGGCGGACCCGGACCAGAAGCGGCGGCGCGTCGTCAAGACGACCGCGCAAGCGCACCACTTTCCCATTGTCCGCCCATCAGAGGTCGGAGCCCGAACAAGCCGGACATGCGCACTCCACAGAGCAGTTAATGTCGATATTATATTAACTCTAGGGAAAATCTAGAAGAACCAAAATATAATATAAATAGGATATCAATACATTTGCATAGTCAGTAATACAATACAAAACTAATACATGAAAAAATAAACAAAATATACAAAAGCAGCATCAAAATACCACAATATACATTCAAAGTAGGCTACAATCTAGTAGAATAAATTATTTAACCATACTGTGATATACATAATATTATATATACTGTAGTAGAAAATCTTGAACGATGCAGAAAATTCTTCAAGAGATCCCTACTTAGAACGTCCCACTTGAAGAGGATGATTCAATGGAAAGAGAGGTCAGAAGGAAATCTTTATAAACTAAAATCAAATACATAAAATATTAAAACAAAATAAAAGAAAAGAAACATACAACCCAACTACACACAGGGCCCACATATGTGCTTCACACACGCGCAGTATGCTTTGCCCAACTGCAGGCAAAGCTGAAAATCATTACTGCGCATGCGCCGGTACATTATGTCCCGGAAGTATTTCGCCGTGTTCCGGGACATAGTGAACTGGCGCATGCGCAGTAATGATTTTCGGCTTTGCCCGCAGTTAATCTAGAATTTTGGCCTCATTTCTTTGCATGCTATGTCGATGCTCCTAAGAGAGAGAGTATCATACCCCTATGAGCACATAGAGTGCCTGTGGCTCTGCAATTATTATTTGTATAGACCCTATATACATGAGTCTTCATTGAGCAGTATGGTCCTGTATAGACATTGCAGTCTGCCAAAAATGTTAGCGCCGTTCTTCCATCTCCTGCACTAGGTCGTACATGATGTTACCCACCTTATGATCCATTCCGACCAAGAAACATAGGCATTTTACACTTCTCATATAGTCCTGAGGACACATTTTGATGGCACCCAAACGGAATGGTAAATGGAATACACACATGTATCCATTCTTGCTTTTCCTTGAATTTCGTAAAAGGACTTCAACGTCTCATGATACAAATTAAATACGTTATTCCGAAATGAAAGTAAAACTGTCAACAGCACGCAACTCATATCACAACCACCAGGTGGCCACATAGAGACACATATAGCATAAACATCTCTGAACAGAGTATCGCAAAATCACGTTTTGCTTTATTTTTTAACGAGCTGATCATCTTGTGTCATTTATCTCTGGTATACGTTGAATTATGAAGAAGAGGTAAGAAATAACATCATATGTCAAGTAAAGTGACCAAAAGCTGAAAGAATCTGAAAAAGAATAAATTTATTTATATTTATTTACATATGAGCTTTTTTTTAAAAAGAGTTCACATTTTTTAATCACATCGAATTATTGTATGGTTTATCGATATTCTATAGGAATTAAATACACGTATCAGGTTATGAAATTGTGTTGTTGGCGGTAAATAGTCCTACTGTAGAGGCAATTGTCCACATGCACAGTAGGACTTACAGACCTGAGCTTCTTTACCTGCTTATACAGTATCACAGTCTGACCCGAGCACATTGCCACATCTCACATGAATGCAATAATGTAGTGTTCAGTAGGTCCCTATTGTACAAGAAAAAAAGCGAGTTTCTATGCCGCTGCATTAAAAGGAACCATTCACATATTGCCTCGTATTTATAGTATCCTTTATACCATCTAAGGACAAATATTTCCTACATACTTGAAATGGATTTGCTTATGTTACTGTAGTAAACATCTAGAGAGAAGCATTGTATACAGACTCAGCGTCAGATGGGGTTGTGACAAGAGCAGGGCACGTTAGACTTAATGGACCCAATGGCAGCTCCACCACTTAAAGGGACTCGGTCAGCAGGTTTTTACTATGTAATCTGAAGACAACAGGAGATAGAGGCTGAAACACAGAATTCAGGGATGTGTCACTTGTCAAAGTGCGTGCTGTTATTTAATAATTGTGAAGGATTTATCACAAAGAGATTAACACTGCTGGAATAGGCCGGCAACTAAGCAGCTCACTGTCTATGGACTAAGCACCCGGTGTGGGCGGGGTTAGCTGTGATGTGAGTGGGGTTAGCTTTCTCAGCTCTGCTTCATTCTTATTCAAAAAGTGCTGATTATGTCAGCGCGACTTCACCCAGTAATCTAAGTGATACATCGTTGGATTCAGCTTCCCTTTGAATACATCATGCTGCTCTCAGATGAGGTAGCAAAAATCTGCAGACAGATTCCCTTTAAGATGAAAGTAGTATTGTTAAAGAGAATCTGTCACCAGATGTTTGTTGCTGCATCTGAGAACAGCACGATGAAGAGACAGAGTCCCTCATTCCAGTGATATGTCACTTACTTGGCTTCTTGCTGTAATTTTGATAAAACACTAGTCCTCTCAGTGATAAGCTCTTTCTAACCCGCTGATTGACAACTACAGTATGCATAAGCAGAAAGCTGCCAATCAGTGGAAGGGGGAGGAGAATAGCCAGAAAACATTATTTGAGAAGGAAACCATGAACGATGCATCTCAAATGACTAGTCCAAGGGGAAGGTTCCCAGCAGTTTCTCCCCGCCCCTCTCCCCTAGACTGATAGGTCTCTTCCTATGTATGTGTAGAGTCAGTGGTAGTCTATGGCAGCAGAGCAGGGAGAAGCCACAGTGGATCTGCCTCAATATAATAATTCAAGACACATAATTCCTGGTCAGCGACTCAAAGTATGTTTTCTTTGAAACTCTGCAGTATTTCATAGTAAAAATACAGATCTGCAATAATGCAGCCAGTGTCTGATTCATGCTGCCTGTGGTTCCAGCCGCATGAGACATATGGCAAATGCCCTTTCAAGGGAATGTGTTGTGATTTTTATTTTTGTATTAATAAATAAGTGATTATATAATTATTTTAATAGAAAATGAAACATCATGTTTTAAAATTTATTTATTTGTTCATTTTTTTCTGCAGTTGCTGGGGGCTGACATTTTGATTTGCTGATGTACAAGTGTCAGAACCACAAATAAGGCAGCCAGAGGAGACTGCAATCAGTGTCCGACTGCATCTCATGTACTGTGGCTACCTCAGCGAGGAATTAGGCATGCCTCCAGGGCTATCCAGGACCCAGTTGCGGTGGGAGCCAGGCACCAATTTTTCTTGTAGTCCAGAGCTGTGCTCTGAGCTACAATTGCCACCTGTCATCGCTCACACACTGGTCGGCGGTGAGCGGTGACAGTAGGTTATGGGGAGAGCATTGGTGAGATGACCACCAGGGCAGCGATGGTGAACGTAGGTGACAGGCTGGTGTTGTACTACTAATGCCAGGCTACTGAGTTGTTCTCACCGCTGGAAAAAGTTCTCTGAAGTCTTGGAATGAAAGGTCAGGACAGTGATGTAGAAGTGACTTCTTCCAGCAGTGCGAACAGTTCGGTAGTACAATGTCAGGTTGCCCGATCTGTGCTCGCCACCACCCTCACCGCAGAGCACCGTAGTCTCATCATCACACTTCTGTGCTCTGAACACTGACCCAGTTTTGCCAGGTCATTGTAAAGCCTCATTCAGACGTCTGTAATGCAGGGGACATCTGAATGAGGCTTTACACTGACTGTGCAAGAGCCATCTATTTAGACCCATCATGTGTGATACAGCCCACCGAGCCGTGTATCTAATACCGTGTCACACATGATTGGATTAGATACACAGCTCAGCAGACTTTACTACAGCTAAAGTTCCTTAAAAATGGCAGAAAAAAATGTTTTTCCATTTAGCTACTAGAAGCACTGAAGGAATACACCAGGCACTTTTTATAAGACCGGTGTATTCATTAAGGAAGTGCTCCACCTGATTCTTCCCATATCCCTCTTATGTGTGTAGAATATCACTCATTTCATTGCAATATTTCTAGAATTGAGAAATAAAAAGGCCCTAAAGCTAAGAATCACATTACAATATGGATGATGCAGGGACATGGTTTTAAGGAGGTAGAAATGGAGCAGATTTGTGCAAACCATGGTGCCTAGGGGAGCCAAAGATTTTTTCGTCACCTAAGAACACATCAGTAAAATATTAATTGTATGTAGTATGTGGAAACCGTGTTACAGATTTTGCATTGGGACCCTAGAATTATGGTACACGTGGGTGACATCGTAATTGATGAATATTTTCTGCATTGCGTTAATAAAATGATACAGATATGCATGGGTCCATAGTTCTCTATGTATGTCTGCGTGATTACCCCATTAAATGATGGCTCTTACGTCCAGCGACGGAGCACAAACTGTGACAAAACCCTGCATGTCATGCTAGCATTAGCACACAGGCTGTATGTGCAGCCCTAATCATATCACCGAGCTGTCTGCTAATGTAATGCAATAATAGATGATTAGAGCACGGTAATAAGATTCATTCTGAGCCCACATGCAAGAGGAGAAAACCCATGAAGACGCTCGAAATTAGCAGATGACTGCATGTATTAGGCTCCAAACTGCTTTAATCCTGATTGACAAAATGCCAGATTAATTGTATATCATACAGAGATCTGCCTTTACCTTTCTGTAAATTTCATGAAGGACTCCAATTTCTCATGATCCAAATGTGTACTTTGCTGCATAGACACATATAGCATAAACAAGGCCCAATAGATTAATGTTATGCGTTTTTCACAAAGCTGGTCATTTTGTGTCATTCCGCTAGGGATATCTCAAGCCAATAGGAAAGGTAAAACGGGGTTGTTTAATTTTCTTCTGAAGGAGCATGCGCTCCCCTGCCTCTCGGACTCCAGCATGAGCAAGCACAGGCCACTTTTACTATGTAGCATCAGAGATGCGCCGTTATGCTCAAGCTTGTCGTGTCTGGAGCTAAGTGTGCGCTCCAGCAATCTGGCCAGTGTCAGGTCAGTTATTTCAAATTGTATAGGTAAGCACTGCATACGTTCTGCCACCGCTGATAGATTACAGAGGTGGCCGGTAACCTGAGCAACACATTGCAAACAATAAAATTAAAAATACCACAATTCGTTTAAAAAAAATGTTAATCATTAAAGGAGTATTCTCAATTTGAAAGTTGTCCCATATTCATAGAATAGGGGATAACGTGCAACCACTGAAACACTCACCAATCCTGTGGACCTGTGAATGAAGTGATGGTCAATCATTCGCACTGTTATTTAGTTCTCACATAGGAATAAATGGAAAGGCAGTGCACATGATCGCCCCCACTCCATTCAAATGTGGTTTCTCACAGCTCTGGTTCTCATTATTAGTGGGGGGTTCCAGTGATCTGGAAGTTATCCCCTCTCACTGGGATATGGATAACTTGAGATAACTTTAAATAAATTGAGGCAACTGTTATGATAGTGTACACACTCATACACAGGTAATGGAGAAGTTCATCCACCAGGAGACGCCACACCAACTGGTCTCTGTATAGACTAGATAGGCCCTAGCCGCACAACTAAAAACACCACCTTGGACCTCACTTCCTAAAAGGCCGTCGAGGGGTTTCTCATACCTTCTGAGGAACCATAGGGGAACCCAAAACACACTGACAATAAGGGGAAAGGGAAGTGTGAAGAAAGATATGAAAAACTAGAGTGAGAAACTAAACCACGTTCATATACGGTAGAGAGGGAAAACTAAGAAGAACCAAAATAAAAGGAACAAATAACCTCCCAGAAATCTAACAGTGGTAAAAGGAAAAGGTGCTTGGAAAGGTAAACAAACTCATTACAGGAAGACAACTGGACTTTATCTAACAAGGTAAGCCCCTTAGCAGAGTGGCTGGGAAGTCATGAATACACATCGACCAAGAGGTATAGCCAGCAAGGAAGTGCAGTAAAGGGTGAACATATAAAACCCCACTCAGAATGTTATAGGGCAGACCAAAATGGGAAAATGAGAAACACCTGGGGAGGAGCAAACCAAGAAGAAAAAGACAATTGAAACCATCAGCATTTGGACAGGGAACAAAGGGTAGGGAAGCAATAGGTCACTGGATTGAATCCCCAAACTGAGGCGTGACAGCACACATCTGGAATATACCACCTTGGACCACTGTCCACCATTAGCTGCAGTGGTCAAATATACACAGACCAACTTTATTCATCATGTTCTGGTCTTATAGACATTTGACTGCTGCAGGCAATCACTGACTGCATTGGTATTCCATCACATGGAGGAAGAGGAAGAACAAGAATGACTGATGGGGTACCCAGACTACTGTAGAAAAGCACCATATGAGGGATCAGTAAATTAAGCTTCGACATCTCCCATCAGAGTATCACAAAATAATTTTTTTTCAAAGCTGGTGATCTCGCATCACATCTGAGGATATATCAAGCCGAGACAAGATTAAAGGATGGACACAATATGGCATGTGATGGTGCATGGAACAATTTCTTTACTCAAAGATTTCTGCCAAAATCAGAAACATACAGAAGTACACCAAAAAGGTACTGATCTGGAATCCGGACATGTGCATGAGCCCTTAAAGGTAGAAAACAGATATGTCTCTTTTGTAAATGAAGTGCATTGTCTGCAGCACATAAAATGGCATGTGTCCCGCCCATACGCCATCACAATGACAATCTTCAGACTTCCTTCCGTAGACAATCTCGGACAGTGAACATTAGGGATGACACATTACTTTCTTTGTTTCCTCACACAGCTGAAATTCATTCTGAATAGGAAACAAAACTTGTCCCATGTGCGTTTTTGCAATCAGACGGGAAGCACGCTGCTATTTATCCTAATTTATTAGAAAAGGACTATTGACTCGGTGGTTACAACCCGGAGAGGCCATTAGTCCGAGTGGACACCAAGGTTAACTATTTGTCATGTATTCTTCATTGATCCAGACGTTGGTATCACAACCAATAGGTGACTCCAGGAATATGAATTGGGGTAAAGGGTAAAAGGTTAATAACGTGAAGCTTTTCATGTGGCGTTACTGTACTCCTGGCGTCTTCCCACTAGAGATGCATCCCTGTCATTTACTGTACATATGATCTATTACAGGACAGAGCTTTGAAGTGACATGGAAATTCCAGAGGGAGATGTATAATGCAAATGTGCAGGAAAACGGGTTGCAAGGAACCAGAAGAATCAACATGCCCAAAACATAGGGATGTAGGTATAGAGAGGTATAATGTTAGAGGAATGTGCCTATGTCTGAATAGTTTTTAACCATGAGCCTAATCGGTAAAGAACATATCAACAATCCACAAGAGAACCAATAGAAAGTCAGTGAGGCAAAAAAAAATCATTATAAAATTAAATATTTTATTAGTATACAAGTATGAAAACTGTGGGGAGACACATAGACAAAAGGAAAAAAGGGCACAAATCACATAAGGGTAATAAAGTAAAAATAAGACAGGAGGTGTGCTGCATAAGTAAAAGCAAAAATGCATGTCAGCTCAGCATGTGAGGTATAACTGGTCAAATGAATATAGGTAAGTATAATGTATTTTACAACAAATATATAAATATTTATGCATATATACACCACCACATAACCAGCAATAATAGACCAGTGATAATGGTTAACACATACCAGGATAGCAGCAGGACCTCCTAAGTGGAGCGCCCACCCCAACGCGCGTTTCGGCACTGCCTTCATCAGGGTATGACCAAAAATAGGATGAATGTTTTATAAGTGTTTAGAAATTAAAAGGAATTTGTCATGAGTAAATGATCTGTTCTTTCAATCAAGTTTATAAATATATATTTTTAATTGATAATTTTTTAGGCTTTTCAGGTCACTATCTTTGTTCAGAAAAACAAATCTTAAAAGTTTCGAATTAAATCTATTACTGGATTCACACTTAGTTTCTTCCTTTTCTGCACTGATCACTTGTTCATCAGTCATTATTATTCCAATAAAAGTAACAACTCAAAATACAGTAGATAACAGAGGATCCGCCATTCATTATAGGTAATGTCACAGCTCACCTCCTCCCTCTCCTGTACAATGACTGATAACACCTTTACATAAAGTAAATAATACAAGATCCACCATTTACAATAAGTGATATCACATCTCACCTCCTCCTGTGCAATGACTGGTAAAACCTCCATATAGAATAGATAACACAGGATCCACCATTCACAATAGAGGATGTCGGAGCTCACCTCCTTCCACCTGAACAATGACTGATAACATCTCTATATACAGTAGATGACACAAGATCCACCATTCACAATAGGTGATGTCACAGCTCACCCACCTCCTGTTCAAAGACTGATACTATAACATAATATTATAGGTAGATGGTTGACCCAGCATAGGGGAAGGAATTTTTTTCCCTATGGAGAAAATTGGCTTCTACTCTGTGGGTTTTTTGCCTTCCCCAGGATCAACAATGCAGAACAACTGCACTAAAAATAGGCTGAACTAGATGGACATAAGGTCTTCCTTCAGCCTTCAAAACTATGTTACTATGTTACCTCTGTATATAGTAGATAATACAGGATCCACCATTTACAATAGCTGATGGCACAGCTCAATTTATATTCCTGTACAATGATTAATAACTCCTCTGTATACAGTAGATAACACAGGATCTACCATTCTTAATAGATGTCACAGCTCACCTCCTCCCCTCCTGTTCAATGTCTAATAACTCCTCTATATACAGTAGATAACACAGGATCTACAATTCAAAATAGATGATGTCACAGCTCACCTCCCCCCTCATGTACAATGACTAATAACTCCTCTATATACAGAATATAACACGGGATCCACCATTCACAATAGGTGGTCACAGCTCACCTCCTCCTCCTGTACAAAACAGATAACACCTCTATATAAAACAGATAAGAGGATCCACCATATACAATAGGTAATGATGTCACAGCTCACCTCCTCCTGTCCAATGACTGATAACAACTCTATATACTGTATATAACCCAGCTTCCACAAGTCTTAATAGGTGATATCACAGCTCACCTCCTCCTCCTACTGCACAATGACTGATAACACCTATAAATAAAGTAAATAACAGTTCCACCAGTCATTATAGATATCACAGCATATCTCCTCCTCCTCCTGTACAATGACTGATAACACCTCTACGTACAGTAGATAACACAGATCCACCAGTCATAATAGGTGATATCACAGCACACCTCATCCCTCTCCCTTCACAATGACCTTTGCTTATATCAGAACATACCAAAAAATCACTCTAATACAAGTCAATGTGTCAGAGACAATTTACTGCCGCCTATGTCCATGTAGGTGTTGAAAAGAACAGATTAATATTAATTTAATATTAGGCTTAGTCACCATTGTGGAAATTCACTTTTTTTATATAGCAATATGGAAAATTTAAAAAGTTATCTTTCTTAATGCATTTAACATAAAAATCTACTTTAAACAATAGGTCATTTTCCTATGGCTTGTTCCCTGTATCTTAGCATTGCGTTTTTTATTTCTATTAAATGCAAGTTTTTTGCTTAGGAAATGATTCTACATATGAATATGTATCAAATGACCACATTGGTTCCATCTGCAGAAATCGTCAACTTTCTTTCTCTCCAGCACTTACCATAGTGTACACTAAGCTGGAAGTATAACTAATAGGGAACCAAGAGGTGTGAATGTGTTTCTTCTTTTTTTTTTTGGAAAGAAGTGGTCATGTTTCTTTCAATCTCACCAAATATTTGGGGTCCTTTGTTTCAATGAGTTTGGCCAATTTCTGTAATCTAGCAAAACAAAATCTGGATGAAATCTTGGCGCAGATTACAGGGTATGAAGGAGACATTCGCCTGGAATATTTCTTTTTTTTACTACTGGTCTAAGTCTTTATCAGTGAGTACTGACCCCGTAGGCATGGCTAATCTACACGAACAGGCTGCAAGGGTCACAGATGGCAATGAAAGGAACGTGAAAAGCCTCATTTACAGTTTTATAGCCCGACAGCCCAGTTGTGTCTCTTTACTGGAAATCCATCCATGGCTGGACAATGGGGAATGAAAGCCAAAATGATGGCATATGTTACAGGAATGTAAGTCTGGTCTGTCTGGGAGAGGTTGGGGAAATCTTCCCTTCCTTGAGACTGTGATCACAAAAATGATGAAATGAATTAATGAACATATTGGGGTTTAGATTCAAGAAAATTGGTGCAGGCATTGTGGGAAAAAAAGGCTATTGTGTAAGGCAGTGTTCCCCAACTCCAGTCCTCAAGACCCACCAACAGGTCATGTTTTCAGGATTTCCTTAGTATTGCACAGGTGATAACTGCATCACCTGGACAGGCAAGAATTCCATCACCTGGGCAACACTAAGGAAATCCTGAAAACATGACCTGTTGGTGGGTCTTGAGGACTGGAGTTGGGGAACATTGGTGTAAGGTAAAGTGGACAACAGCAACTAGCGTCATTGCAACTCCATTCCTGTGGTCCAATAATGGGGAAATATCCTGGACTCTCCTATTAAAGGGTCACCCTCTGTTATAGGATGTTTTACTAACACCATCGAGGGGGGTCTCAAGACAGGGTCCCCCTCTTCAGCTTGTGCCGCATCTGATCTGTTCATGTATTGCATGAATGGACAGTTTTTGGAATGGAATGAATTACTACAGATCCCATGCGGCAAACTTCAATGTCCTCCTCGATAACAGGTCAGTGTGGATCTTAGGTGGTTAGACCCATGGGGTAATTTTCAGAAGGGACTGTCATGGTGTCACATAAACCTGCCTATTAAACAGTGTGGGTTGCAGTGCCCTAATTTGCGGAGACTGTCTGAAAGGGTGCTCATCAGACGAACTCCATATTGTACAGTCACTTGAAGGAACTGTAGAATAAGCATCACATCTCCTTCAATATGTTTATTGATTTATTTCTCATATCCAAATTTCACAATATACCAGTGGCATGTAAAAGTTTGGGTACCACTACTAAAAATTACTGTTATTGTGAACAGTTAAGCAAGTTGAAGCTGAAATAATCTCTAAAAGGCCTAAAGTTAAAGATGACACATTTCCTTTGTATTTTAGGCACAAATATGTATATTTGTATATGTATATGTATATATATATATATATATCTTGTATTGCACCGGTAGCAATGTACGCAGTGATGAGGCAGTGACCCACAAAGTTCAAACACAAAACTGCTTTAATGTGTTTCTTCACAGCATTAAAATGTCCAAATTCACACAAGTGCATATAAACTCAGTGTCCACTGCACACAAGTGCATATCATATGAGAGCATAGCATAAGTGTACATTTCACCGCACTACATACTACACGGCATCGTTCTGTTCACAGTCACTAAACACGCTGGACTTCCCTTTGACCAGTAGCCGTGGGCGACTGCAGCACCACGTTAAAGTCTTTTTACTCACAGCCGTACACAGTCCATGATATCCTCCGGATTACAGCCGGGAACCATATAAACCTGTTTGCAGCCGTTAAACCCGCTAGTCCTCCTTCAGGCACAGGACAGTCTACCTCCGGTTCACCTCCGGGCACAAGATAGTCCACCTCCGAGACCAGGCATCGTGGATGGCAGCACCACTGTGTACACTGCGGGTGCCAAGCCTATTGGCTCCGCTGGCCTGTGTTACTTCACACAGGTATAGCTCTGAAAAACTGACTGCTCTGCACATTAGCACACACCAGACTGACACTGGCCATAACACACCTGAGACTCCTCAGACACCCAAACCCTTTCCTGAATGACTTTTAACAAAGGATCTGTGGCCTTCCGCCGCATGGAAAACCTGGGCCTGGAATGAAACGAACTGCACGACTACTATCCTGCAGTCTGTTTCACAATACAACATCCCAGAGCAGGTTTTCCCTACATCTGCCTTGGACACTCGCATGTCCAATACTAGCACTTATTTTTATCATTCTACAGGGTGGGCCATTTATATGGATACACCTAAATAAAATGGGAATGGTGGGTGATATCAACTTCCTGTTTGTGACACATTAGTATATGGGAGGGGGAAAACTTTTCAAAATGGGTGGTGACTATGGTGGCCATTTTGTAGTTGGCCATTTTGTATCCAGTTTTATTTTTTCAATGGGAAGAGGGTCATGTGATACATCAAACTTATTGAGAATTTCGCAAGAAAAACAATAGAGTGCTTGGTTTTAATGTATCTTTATTCTTTCATGAGTTATTTACAAGTTTCTCTTTGTTTACAGCCATTGACATGTCACAGAGGTTAACACATGAGGATAGGATAGAAATTGTGTTCATGTCTGGTGAACGCAGTACCCAGGTCATTGCAGCAGATTTCAATGCAAGACACCCTACGCAAGAAACTGTCACCATTCCCATTTTATTTAGGTGTTTCCATATAAATGGCCCACCCAAAAAAGTTTGCCTCATCACTGAACATAATGTTCTGCGTAAACTGAGGGTCCTGTTCCAATTTTTGTTTTGCCCATTCTGCAAATTCAGCGCGCCGATCTGGGTCACCAACCATTCCCATTTTATTTAGGTATATCCATATAAATGGCCCACCCTGTAGTCTGCATTGCAGTCACAGCTACGCCAGCGACTGCCGTGCACTCCTATGGCCTTCATCAGCCTCCATGTACAACCCGAGGAGAATACACAGTGCCCCCTACCTGTGACATCGGTCATTACTTCACCCTTGCAATCACAGCTACGCCTGTGATGGCATTGCATTCCCATGGCTTCATTATGCCTCCGTGCGTATCCTGGGGAGAACAAACAGTGACCCCTACCTGTGACACCAGTCACTGCCTTGCTATATATATATATATATACTGTATATACTAGTTGAACTGCCCAGCGTTGCCTGGGCATAGAAACCAACAGTGGTTAGTTATAACAAATTATAATGATTATATTGCACATAAAAACCGTGCATCTAATCCTATTCTGTGTGATACTGTCTGTTGAGCTGTGTATCTATTCCTATCCTGTGTGATACAGACTGCTGAGCCGTGTATCTAATCCTATCCTGTGTGATACTGACTGCTGAGCTGTGTATCTAATCCTATCCTGTGTGATACTGCCTGCTGAGCCATGTGTCTAATCCTATTCTGTGTGATACTGTCTGCTGAGCCGTGTATCTATTCCTATCCTGTGTGATACTGACTGCTGAGCTGTGTATCTAATCCTATCCTGTGTGATACTGACTGCTGAGCTGTGTATCTAATCCTATCCTGTGTGATACTGCCTGCTGAGCCATGTGTCTAATCCTATTCTGTGTGATACTGTCTGCTGAGCCGTGTATCTATTCCTATCCTGTGTGATACTGACTGCTGAGCTGTGTATCTAATCCTATCCTGTGTGATACTGACTGCTGAGCCGTGTATCTATTCCTATCCTGTGTGATACTGACTGCTGAGCTATGTATCTAATCCTATCCTGTGTGATACTGACTGCTGAGCCGTGTATCTATTCCTATCCTGTGTGATACTGACTGCTGAGCTGTGTATCTAATCCTATCCTGTGTGATACAGTCTGCTCAGCTGTGTATCTAATCCTATCCTGTGTGATAGAGTCTTCTGTACCGTGTATCTAATCCTATCCTGTGTGATACTGTCTGCTGAGCTATGTATCTGATCCTATCCTGTGTGATACTGGGCTCCCCCTGCAGTCTGTGTCAGAGGGTGGTCTGTGTTGGCACGGTAATAAATTGTGTTATTTCCAGCTTTACAGAAGGACCATAACACCATAGAAATGATAAGAATAATAGGCCTCAGTTACCACAACTGTCTACAAAGAAAACTGTTGCTGATAGTAACCAATCACAGCTCATTTTTCATCTTTTAAACACGTGTGTGGTGCATTTTGTGTGTGTTCATATCCCCGTGTGTGGTGAGTATCCCATGTCAGGGCCCCACCTTAGCAACTGTAAGGTATATACTGTTTGGCGCCATCGCTCTCATTCTTTAAGTCCCCCTTGTTCACATCTGACAGCTGTCAATTTGCCTCCAACATTTTTCCTTTCACTTTTTCCCCATTATGTAGATAGGAGCAAAATTGATTGGTGAATTGGAATGCGCAGGGTTAAAATTTTGCCTCACAACATAGCCTATGACGCTCTCGGGGTCCAGACGTGTGACTGTGCCAAATTTTATGGCTGTAGCTGCCAATCCCGGACATACTTACACACACACATTGAGCTTTATATATTAGATATATATATTTTATACTGTATATACTCATATATGGGGATGGGCATAAACTGTATTGAGCATTATATGTGCATCTTATGCGGCCCATCTTGAACTTTATGGAGCGTATTTTGTATGGAGCATCTTATGGGGCCCATCATCAACTTTATAGAACACTATATGGGGCGTATTTTGTATGGAGCATCTTATGGAGCCCATCATCAGCTTAATGGAGCATTATATGTGTTAGGCATCAGATTCCTGCAGCTGCACAGCAGGAATCCAGAGCCATACATCCAGCGTTCACCCATTCCTTTCCGACCGCTCAGGGACCTGCACAGCAATCTCGGCGATCCAGGTGCCCTGCTCAGACCAGCTCTCTGGGTCTGGATGTTGCTGCCACCTCTGTACCAGCAATGGTAGCGCAACTTGCTTTGCAGGAAACCACTCCAGAGGCTAAGTCCTCTCGCCGCGCTACTGGGCATGCCCACGAGACGAACTCCCAGTGGAGATCGGGGGTCACGTGCTCAGGTCCTTGTCCTGTGTCCTGATCTGATTGGCCCATCTCTGAGGTCTGGAAGGTCCCGGAAGCGCATGGCTATAAAAGGACCGCATGGCCGCTCGCCCATGCGCTAGTATAGACTATACTTGCTATGTGTGAATGGTGACGGATGTATGATTCTGGTGACTGACTCATTTGAAACCCCTTCCCTCTGATACTACGCATATGGATAGGGAACTAGAGAGATAGTCAGCACCAGTCAGTGGCAAGCTATAGGCCACAGTGCATACCGCACCTCTGCACTAGCGTCCGATAGTGTCACGCCTGACGGCACTATCGTATAGCGGCAATAGTTACCGCCACGCTGCAGTTAGCAGCAATTACCGGCGTCCGCGGTAGCGACGTCGCACGCACGGTAGGTCAAGACGGACACCGACCTCTGTCTTGGGCCGTGTCCTGTGACCATATACCGTGTGTGAATGCCAACTGAGACCTGTGAAGCTAACAGGCTCGGCGTTTATGCTTTAGGGCCTCTGTGAGGTTAACAGAGTCTGCTCTGCGCACCCCGGATGACGTTTAACCCGAGCGCAGTATACCGCCATATAGAGAGTCCGCCATTGCTCAGCAGCGGTTGTTACTCCTACCGCACGGTGGACCCCGGGCGGCGAACGCACTTCCTATTATTTATATTTAGTGTGTTCTGCTGTCCCTAACACTATGGGCCCATCATGAACTTTATAGAGCATTATATGGGCCCATCATGAACTTTATGAAGTATTATATGGGCCCATAATGAACTTTATGCAGTATTGTATTGGCTCATCATGAACTTTATACAGCATTATATGGGCCCATCATGATCTTTATGGAGCATTGTATGGGCCCATCATGAACTTTATGGAGCATTATATGGGACCATCATAAACTGTATGGAGCATTATATAGGGCTCCTGATTCAATATGGAACCCCTTTGCTTTGCCCAAGCATTGCTGAGTGCACATAATGGTACATCTCTGGTCTTGGATATATAAAAGTCTTTTTTTATCTTGTTAGAAATGGATCCAAATCCTGGACCAAAACAAAAACGCAGGTCATACGAAGCTGGTTTGAAACTTAAGGTTGTGTCAAGAGCGGAAGAAAGCAATAACAGTATTGCAAGTAGGGAATTTTGTGTTAACGAAAAACAAGTGAGAGAGTGGCGGAAAATGAAAGCCGACTTGGAAAAGATTCCAAAGGCAAAAAAAGCTCGACGTGGTTTAAAGATTTCATATGTGACTCTAGAGACTGAATTGTATAAATGGGTTATGATAGTGTCATCAAAATGGTTAATGTGTAACACGCATGAGAATTCGCTTACGTGCCCTTCAAATGGCTAAAGATGACAAATTGAAAGCACCAGGCATTGACAATTTTGTTGCGTCAGCAGGATGGTGTACCCGCTTCATGAACAGGTTTGGCCTATGTTTGCGGCAAAGAACAAAGATTTCACTGAAGTTGCCAAAAGACCTTGATGAAAAAGTGATGTAATTCCATTCATTCATCATAAAACAAAGAAGGATCCATAACTATGACCTGGAGGATATTGGAAATATGGATGGAACACCTATGAACTTTGATCTTCCAAGCAACAGAACTGTGGCAAATATGGGAGACAAAGCTATTTTACTCAGAACCACAGGAAAAGGCTTGATGGATGAAGATGGAACAAAAAAATGGCTGCAAGAAATTTGGAATGGACGACCAGGAGGAGCCTTAAGCAAAAAACCATCATTGCTAGTTTGGGATATGTTCAGAGATCTGATGCCATAAAAAAATTGGCAAAGTCTTCTCAAGTTACTTTGGCGGTTATTCCAGGTGGACTTACATCTGTATTGCAGCCCCTAGATGTGTGTTTAAATAAACCTTTCAAAGACCGTGTGTGAAAGATGTGGCATGAATGGATGTCATCTGGTCAAGCCCGACTGACAAAAGTTGGAAATCTGATGAAGCCAGGCATAGAATTAATAGCAAAGTGGATTTGCGATGAATGGGAAGAGATTCCAGAGGACATGGTGCAACGCGCCTTCAAGAAATGTGGCATTAGTAATGCTATGGATGGCAGTGAAGACAGCAATTTGTATGAGAACGACAGCAGTGATGGTGATTAGAGTTGAGCGACTTTTGGTTTTTTAGGGTCGAATTTCGTTTCGTGAAACCCGACTTTTCCAAAAGTCGGGTCGAGCAAGATTGGCCGATTATAGGGAAAAGTCGGGGTCGTCCCGAAACACGAAACCCAATGTAAGTCAATGGGGAATAAGAGTCGGCAGTGAGAGGAGGACAGGAAACACACCAACAGTGCCCATTTGAATGCCAAAAGCATCAATTCTTCTTACTTAAGCTTGTCAACCTTAATTAACTTCATAGTACAAGTTACGCACTGAAAAATGGGGGTTATTTGGCTAAAGTTGTGGGGGGTAGGGCTGGCTCCAGGTTTTCATGTGCCCTGGGCGAAAGAGCGCCCCTTTAACACATACCACAACTCATCATGCTCCGATACGGCAGAGAAATAGCGGTATAGTACAATGAAAAATACTTCACTTTTTACATCTCATGACGAGGCCCATCTATTTCTCCATACAGAATCATTAGTCCCATATAATGTTTGAAACAGGATATGATGAGCTCCACATAATGCTACAGTATATGTTGGTCCCCATGGATGAAGCTCCACTGTCTTATGGGCCCAAATAATGCTCCAAACATAATGGGCCCCATTTCTAATGCTCTAGTGTATAATGGGCCCTGTAAATGCTGCTCCAGTGTCAGATGTCCACCTTTGGAATGTTCCAGTGTATGGTGGGCCCCATCTATCATTCTCCAGAGTATAGTGCTCCCCAAAAATTGCTGTCCCAACATTGAAAACAATCAAATAAGTCTCCTCGCTAGGGAATCCCTCTACTAGTCTGGACTCCTCGTCGTCCCCATCTTCCATCTCACTGCACAGTATTTCAACCTTGCAAGTGCTGTGATCCTGAGCAAGCAGGGGGGGCCCACTCGTTGGCGACGGCACTGCACAGGGCCCCTGATAGTACGGTGGTGTGTCTGATGGCGGGTGGGCCGAACCTGCACTTTCATCTGCAGCTTCCTCTTTGTCACCGTGTAAGATGGAACTGTATATGGGAAGGGTAACCTGAGTTTCATCAGGGTCAGATTCAGGCCGTGTAGCGTGCGAGGGGAATGTAGTGGTCTGGGTCAATGTACCAGCAGATTCATCAAGCAGTGGCTGGGCATCAGTGCACTTGTGTCGCCCCCAGGAGTACGGTCGCCACAGTGGCATTACCTTCCTCCTAGGGAGTGTGATGTCATGCTTGGGAGCAACGAAGGATCTCTCTAGCAGGTTAACTGATTGGGCGGCGTTATTCCCATGAGTCATGACCCTCCAAACAGCGTTCATGAAGGCAAAGTGTTTGTTTTACGTGGGCAGTATGGTTGCAAAGCTGAACCTTAAAGGAATGTCCAGAAGGGCACCACCAGGAGTGGAGCCTACGGTTAAATTCGACTCCACCTGGGAAACCTCAACCATGCCAGCTACAGAAAAGATGCACACATTGCAAGCTTAATTCCGTTAACGAACGAGACTCCATCATGCCCCGCGGTCCGAGTCCGGCTTACTAGAGGGACACGTGAGGCTCTGGCACATGAGATTGGCCAATAACTGGTGTGTCATGCCCTTACATGTCCGTGCTGCATGTGCGCTACACTGAAAAGGCCATCGTTTGTCGCTTACAGGTGCAGATAACCCGCTGAACAACGTTAGTGATGGGGATCACTGATTACAATTATTACCCGCGAACGATGATTTCCCAGTAAGTGCAGGTCAACCGCAGTTCCGGAATTAGGCCTAACCGTCATTCCTGAAAAAATGAAAAACTTACGTGTGCAAACCACAGGTGCTGTAGCTTGCTTAACAGCTCGCCAGCCGTTCTCACGCCCAGTATGGATTACACGTGATTGCACAAAGGTGAGAAAGGGTACCGTATCCCCGGATAACATGTATGGATAGCGTACACATTCAAAATCTATGTCTATACATCAGGAGGCAGGCTCAGACGGTGTTAGGCCCAGTATGGATTGCACGTGATTGCACAAAGGTGAGAAAGGGTACTGTATCCACGGATAACATGTATGGATAGCGTACACATTCAAAATATATGTCTATACATCAGGAGGCAGGCTCAGACGGTGTCAGGCACAGTATGGATTTGACGGCCCAGACTACACAGCGGAGGAGCAGGGAGAGGTAAAGATTGCAAATGCTGGGGCCCTGCCCAAGCAAGGGGGGCCCACTCGTGGGCGTCGGTACTGGCACTGGGCCCCTCATAGTACGGCGGTGTGTCTGATGGCGGGTGTGCACCACCACCGTCAGAGACACTTGATTGCACTATGAGGGACCCTGTGCCAGTGCCCGCGCCCAAGAGTCGGCCTACCCACCTGTCCAGGGCAACGGCACTCGCACGGTGTCGTGCGCTAGGTGGTGACCCCGGCCATGGGGGGGGAGGCAGCACAGTTAGGGAGTTTTAGAAAGTGGCATATGTTGATGTTGGACATTCAGCTGATGCAAAAGGCGAAATAGGTCAAGTCCCAGGAAGAGGTGGACCAAAGCAAGCCATTTTTCTGTCACCCTATGTGTCATCAGGGGAAGGTGGGACAAAATCCTTGGAAACCCATGCATGGTTCATTTTAATGAAGGTTAGATCATCCACATTTTGGGTTGACAGACGGGTCCTTTTTTCTGTCAGGATTGATCCAGCTGCACTGAAGATTCTTTCCGATAGCACACTTGCAGCTGGGCAAGCGAGCTCCTGTAAGGCATATTGTGCCAATTCAGGCCAGGTGTCCAGTTTAGCGGCCCAATAGTCAAAGGGGAATGACCTGTGTGGGAGAACATCAATATGGGAGGAAAAGTAGTTTGTAACCATAGTTGACAACTGCTGTCTCCTGTCACTTTCTATCGATGCAGTATTACCAGTTGTGTGAGCGGTACTTGAAAAATCAGTCCACAACATTGTCATGAAACCCCTGTCTCCAACGCCACTTCTGCTGTGTGCACCATGAACACCTCTGCCAAGCTGCCCCCGGCCCGTACGGCTCGTGTGAGAACCATCACCGCTGCTGTGTGCTGGGAATGCCTCAAGCAACCGATTTACCAGAGTTGCTTGTTTATTAGCCAATATTAGGTCAAGGTTCTCCTGTGGCATGATGTTTTGTAATTTGCCTTTATAGCGTGGATCCAGGATGCTGGCCAACCAGTAGTCGTCATCGTTCATCATTTTGGCAATGCGGGGGTCCCTTTTTAGGATCTGCAAGGCATAATCTGACATGTGGGCCAATGTTCCCGGTGTCAATGATGCACTGCGAGTGCTGGTTGGAGGAGCACTTTCTGGCAAATCCACATCCCTCCAGTCACACACAAACCCTGTACCAGACCTTGCCACGCCAAAATTTTCACTTGCCCCACGAGATGCATCCTCCTCCCCTAAGTAATCATCCCCATCATCATCCTCCTCCTCCTCTTCTTCCTCCACCTCGTCCAGGAGAGGTCCCTGAGCAGACAATGGCTGAATGTCATCAAGGATTCCCTCCTCGTCAACATTGGCTGCAGACGCCTGCTCCTTAAGGTGCGTCAAAGTTTGCATGAGCAGACGCATAAGTGGGATGCTCATGCTTAGGATGGCGTCATCTGCGCTTACCAGCCGTGTGCATTCCTCAAAACACTGAAGGACTTTACAGAGGTCTTTCAGCTTCGACCACTGCACATCTGTCAACTCCATGTCTGCTCTCAAAGTGCCTGGCCGTGTATCCTCCCACAAATGCATTATGGCCTGCCTCTGCTCGCACAGCCGCTCCACCATGTGCAGGGTGGAGTTCCACCTTGTTGCAATGTCGATAATGAGGCGGTGGTTGGGAAGGTGGAGCAATCGCTGCAGCTTCTGCATACGAACGGAGTGTACAGGCGACCGGCGGATGTGCGCGCACAGTCTTCGCACCTTCTGGAGCAGGGCTGTTAACTCCGGATAATTTTTGAGGAAGCACTGCACCACCAGGTTCAAGGTGTGAGCCAAGCAAGGTATGTGGCTGAGTTTTGAAAGGGCTATGGCTGCCACAAAATTACGGCCGTTATCACTAACTACCTTGCCTGCCTCAAGATGTACACTGCCCAGCCATGACTCAGTTTGTCACTTCAAGTACTCGGCCAGCACCTCGGCGGTGTGTCTGTCGCCCAAACACATCATCTGCAACACAGCCTGCTGACGCTTTCCACTAGCTGCTCGATAAGGGGACACCTCGTGTGCAACAGTGGCAGCTGCAGATGGAGTGCTCGTACGACTGCGCTCTGTGGAAGAGCCTTCGCTTCTGGAGGAGGAGAAGGAGGAGGAGGGTCGAACGCCTACAGCCAACTGTTTCCTATACCGTGGGCTAGGCAGCACTGTCCCACCACCACTGTCCCCTGTGGACCCTGCATCCACCACATTAACCCACTGCGCAGTGATGGACACGTAACGGCCCTGGCCATGCCGACTGGACCATGCATCAGTTGTGAGGTGCACCTTTCCACTCACTGACTGCTTGAGTGCATGGACAATGCGGTCTTTTACATGATGGTGGAGGGATGGGATGGCTTTGCGAGAGAAGAAGTGGCGACTGGGTAGGTCATAGCGTGGTACTGCATAGGCCATGAGTTCGCGGAAAGCTGCGCTTTCCACCAACCGATAGGGTATCATCTCAAACGAGATTAGTTTGGCAATGTGGGCGTTCAAACCCAGTGTACGCGGATGAGAGACTGAGTACTTTCTTGACCTACTCATAGAGTCTGGGAGGGTGAGCTGTACTTGAGAGCTGCATATGGTGGAAGAAGCGGTGGACAGGGCGGACTGAGAGAGGGTTGATGATGGTGATGGAGTTGGTGTTCTTTCTGATGGCATAGATTCAGTATTTCGTTGATATAACAGTGGGATTCCCTGACTGCTGTGGCCTTGCAACGACACCTCAACATTTGCTGCTGTGCTAACCGGTGGGCTTACAGTGGGGGAAACAATGTAGCGTTGCTGACTACCTTCTTTGTGATCAATTGCACATGTGGCACTTGAGGTTTGGTGTTGTGTCCACGCTTGCAAGTGCATGGTGGTTAAATGTCTAAGCATGCAACTGGTATTCAAATTTTTCAGATTTTTCCCTCGGCTAAAGGTCTTTGCGCACTTCTTACAGATAACCTTGGCCTGATCATGAGGATTTTGTTCAAAAAAGTGCCACACTGCACTCTTCCTACTTTGGCAGACATTTTGCGGCCTAGCACGCTGTGATCTTTTGACCCTCTGGACAAGCTGTCCAGCAACTCTTTTGATTTTTGGAACCTGTCTTTGGAGTGCTCCGGGCCTGCCAGATAACAGCTGTTGCGATGTCGATGTCTGCTGTGGATGCTCCTCATCTGAGCTATTGGAAGCAGCACCCTCTTCCCCCAATGGATGCCATTCTGGGTCAACAACTGGGTCATCCATCACCTCCTCTTCAATGTCATGTGCACCTTCCTCTGTGTCACCGTGTATGGTGGTATAGTGTGCGGGAAGGGGCACCTGAGTCTCATCAGGGTCAGAATCTGGCTCTGTACACTGCGAGGACAATGTAGTGCTCTGAGTGAATGTACCAGCAGAATCATCTATCAGCGGCTGTGCATCAGTGCACTCCATGTCAGATTCATCTTGGCCTGGGTAATTCACCATTTCACTTGATAATCCAGGAATGGTATGTGAAAACAGCTCCATGGAGTAATCAGTAGTATGGCCTGCGTCATCCTTCAATCTTGGTTGGGGTGAAGGACACAAGGAAAGGTGTGGTTCATGAACATGAGCCTCCAATGACGACTCAGTGCTTTTACTTTTTACAACTTCAGAAGAGGAGGAGATAGAGCTGGAGGCTGAGTCAGCAATGTAAGACAAAACTTTTTCCTGATGCTCTGGCTTTAAAAGCGGTTTGCCAACTCCTAGAAAACTAAGCCTTCGAAGCCTTATGGAGCCAGACGATGACGCAGGCTCAACACCTCCTGCATTCAGTCCTATTTTGCTCTTGCCACTACCATCAGATCCACCACCAACACCATCATTAACAGCTGCCAACCCCCGCCAAATTCCACGGCCTCTTCCACCAGCCTTCCTCATTTTTTGTAGAAATGTAGACAAAATCCAACAAAATATAGTAATGTAAAACAAGGTACAAGGTGTCTATAGGACAGGGGAGATTTTGAATTTCTGCACACACTTGTGGACACTGGACACTTATGGATTGTGTGAGGCCCACTGAATATCACAGCGCTATGTCACAGGCTCGATGGCACAGGTGTGAAAAAAGTGACTACAGGATAAGGGAGATTTTGAATTTCTGCACACACTAGTGGACACTGGACACTTTTGGATTGTGTGAAGCCCACTGAATATCAGAGCGCTATGTCACAGGCAGAAATTGGCTAGTGTATCACAAACTACAAGGTGTATGTAGAATTGGGCAGAATAGGAATCTCCCTAGAGTGTAGGTCTGTAAGAACGGAACAAGTCCTCCACTTATCCTTCCACAGTGACACACAGATAGCTTCACTGTGGCCGTGATAACAGCCGTTACACGGTACTGAGAGGAGCGTGCACATACACGGCTGTCCGGTGTACATAAAATTGTCAAGCTCCGTGTTTTTTAAGTATACGGACTGACACACGCTGTCTCTCTATAGTTTTGAATGTGATCAAACAGCAAATATATTTAACTGTTTGAAAGCTAGACAAAACTAGTAGGTGCAGGTCTGTAAGAACGGAACATGTCCTCGACTTATTCTCACAGAGTGACACACAGATAGCTTCACTGTGGCAGTGATAACAGCCGTTACACGGTACTGAGAGGAGCATGCACGTACACGGCTGTCCGGTGTACGTAAAATTGTCAAGCTCCGTGTTTTTTAAGTATACGGACTGACACACGCTGTCTCTCTATAGTTTTGACTGTGATCAAACAGCAAATATATTTAACTGTTTGAAAGCTAGACAAAACTAGTAGGTGCAGGTCTGTAAGAACGGAACATGTCCTCGACTTATTCTCACAGAGTGACACACAGATAGCTTCACTGTGGCTGTGATAACAGCCGTTACACGGTACTGTGTGAGGAGCATACACCGCTGTATGGTGTGAAAAAATGCACGCTCAGTACCTCAGCAGGACAAAAAAAAAAATTGGGATTGCTTTTAAAAAAGCAGTTTGCAGAGCAGTGGGTAAACAGCAATGCAGCTGTCAGGAAGCCTTAGAAGGCAGCCTAACAACCAACACCGCTGATCCACCACAATATAGCCTCCCCTTGCACTGCACACACAGTGACTGGTGTGTTGTACAGGCAAAATCGCTAGCAGCAGAAGCAGGTTTTTTTTCTTCTTCCCTACCTAACGCTCTCCCTACAGAATCAGCAGCAGCAACCTCTCCCTATGCCAAGATCTGCAGAAGTAAGATGGCGGTCGGCGTGCACGCCCTTTTATAACCCCTGTGACGCCCACCAAAGCAAGCCAATCACTTGCATGCCCTTCTGAAAGATGGTGGTGGCCCCTGCCTATGTCATCACGTTGCCCACAGTGTCCGTGGATCCTGATTGGCTGAAAAAGAGCGCAAAGCAAACTTTTGAAACGCGACTTTGGCGCGTAAGTCGCCGACCTCGTGGCCAACCTCATCCTAGGGTCGGGTTTCGTTTCATGAAACCCGACTTTGCCAAAAGTCGGCAACTTTTGACATTTTTTGACCCGTTTCGCTCAACTCTAATGGTGATGACAACAAACTCAGTGATGATGACAATGACTATACTGATAACCTCATACCAGCTGAAGCTGCAGCTCTGTTTGGACTTATAGATGATGAGGAATCCAGTGAATTTGAAGGATTTTAATTCTTGTGTTTTAGCTTGGTTGCTGATTGAGCAAAATCTTATTAAACCTTATTTGTACTTTTAAAGTTATTGTTGATACCATTTTGTTTTTGTTGACCCTCTTTTCCACTCACAGGGATAGTTTACTGTTTTTCTTTTTAATAAATATTCAAAAACATTTAACCTGCTGATGCCTCAAAAAATGTAATTTTATTGGTATCTATTTTCATTATTGAAATTTACCAGTAGCTGTTGCATTTCCCACACTAGGCTTATACTCGAGTCAATAAGTTTTCCCAGTTTTTTGTGGTAAAATTAGTTGCCTCGGCTTATACTTGGGTCGGCTTATACTTGAGCATACACTATGTGTGTGTGTGTGTGTGTGTGTGTGTATATATACAGTGTATATAAATTTTTTTTCCATCCTCTACATTTTAAAAATTATAAAAAGGAAAATGGCCCAATGCAAAAGTTTGAACACCTTTAGAGGTTTATGTGCTCAGATAACTTTGACCAAGGTTTCAGAACTCAATTAGCCTGTTGGGGTTATGGTTTGTTCATTAACATCATTGGGAAAGGCCAGGGGATACAAATTTTCCAGCTTCATATAAGTCCAGTCTCCTTTAAACTTGTGTCAAAAACTACAGCCATGGATTCTTCTACAGCCACAAAGCAGGTGCAGGATGTAAGAAGAAAAAAAGCATTTTCAAGTTGCCTTTTCCTGAGTTTGAAATGTAATTAAGAAATTGCAATTACCAGGAACAGTCAAGGTCAAGATAACATCTGGAAGACCAAGGAAACTTTCAGTGAGAGCTGCTCGTAGGATTGCAAGAGAGGCAAATCAGAACACCCGCTTGATTGCAAAAAGACCTTCATAAAGATTAAGCAGACTCTGAAGTTGTGGAACATTGTTCTACTGTTCAGAGACATTTGCACAAATATGACCTTCATGGAAGAGTCATCAGAAGAAAACCTTTCCTATGTCCTCAACATAAAATTCAGCATCAGAAATCTGATGCATTTTGAAAACAAATCCTGTCGACCGATGAGGTTAAAATAGAAAAAAGGGCACAGAATTTCAGGAAAAGAACATCTCTCCAACCATTAAGCATGGGGGTGGGTCATTCATGCTTTGGGGTTGTGTTGCAGCCAATGGTACGGGGAACATTTCAGAGGTAGAGGGAAGAATGGATTCAAAGAAATTTCAATAAATTCTTGATACAAACAACACTATTTGTAAAAAAAAATGAATTTGAAAAGGGAATACAGGATGTCTTCTGCAAATAGATAATGATCCTAAACACACGTCAAAATTGACAACCGACAACCTCAAAAGGCGCAACCTGAAGGTTTTACAATGGCCCTCAAAGTCCCCTGATCTGAACATCATTGAAAATCTGTGGCTAGAACTCAAAATAGCAGAGCATGCAAGACGACCCAGGAATCTCACAGAACTGGGGGAATTTTCCAAGGAAGAATCGATGTAAAACCCTCAAATAAGAAATGAAAGACTCTTGTCTGGCTACAAAAAGCATTTACAGGCTGTGATACTTTCCAAAGGGGGTGCTACTAAGTAATAACCATGCAGGGTGCCCAAACTTTTTTATCAGCCCATTTTCCATTTTGTAATTTTGAAAATGTAAAAGATGAAAATATACATATTTTTTGCCTGAAATACTAAGGAAATGCATCATCTTTAACTTTACGCCTCTTAGAGATCATTTTATCTTCAACTGTTCTCAATAACAGTCATTTTGACCAGGGGTGCCAAACTTTTATATGCACGGTAGTTGTGTCAAGGAATAACCAGGGATTCACACAGAGATCTGTTATGAGCTCATTTTCTGCTCCACCAGTTGAGAGTTCTCCTTCCGTTCTCCCTCTGGTGGTGACAGGAGGTAGTGAGGTTGGTTTAATTGGTAGTGATCTGCCACTTGGTGAGGAGGATAACGATTGGATCTCTGGAGTATCTGACTGGATATAAGACAGCCGACGCCCTATCCTGGTGCTGGTGATTCAGTCTGCTTCTCAGGTCTTGGACTCAGCTCTGTTCCAGTCTTCTCAAGTTAAGTTTGTTTTTGCTAATGTTCACACTTGCTCTTGTTGGTCAATTCAGTTTTTTGTGTGGTCAGCCAGCCCAGCTGGGCTGTGCTGAATTTCCACTCTTATCTGTATTTGCCAATTTGCTTTTTTTGTCCCTTATTAGATTGGCCTCTTTTTTGCTCTGCCTCAGAATATTTCTGAGTGCTGATATAGTGGGAGAAGTCTAGTGACTTCAGGGTTAATTTTGCTATCAGATGTGTTGGACATTATTTTTGGTAGGGTGTTTGGCAGATTGCAGACAGTGTCTTTCCTTTCCTGTCCTTTCTAGTTAGTTTGGCCCCATCGTTTGCTCAGCCTATTTTCCTGCCTTTGTACGTGTTTTCATCTTGTTTCACCGTCAATACATGTGGGGCTGTCTTTCCTTTGGGGTCTGCTCTGGGGCAGTTAGTTTTCCTCTTTTCCTGATTTAGGCTTATTTAGCTCTCCGGTTGTGACAAGTCGTCTAGGACCAATGTAGGAACGCTCCACGACTGCTGCTAGTTGCGTGGTTAGAATCAGGGATCTGCAGTCTGCATAGTTACCAACCTCTCTGGTTTTCTGAGACTTAGCTTGTGTTGTTTTTTTTTCCTCGGCGACCCACTCATAACAGAATCACCAGCCATACCACAGATTCTAGGGTACTCAAAAGCAGGGAAAAAAAAAAAAGAAAAAAAGTGTCAGAATTTTTTTTTTTTTTTTTATATGCATTTTTTCCTCTTTTTCTCTGGGGCCGTAGGAGGATTTTTTCCTTAATGGAGATTAAGCAATTGTCTGATCGTGTGGAGCAGCTCACTGCTGAAGTGTGGGGAATTTCCGCCTATCTCGCTCAATCACATGCTGTTGAACCCAAAATTCCTACTCCTGATGTGTTTTCTGGGGATCGGTCTAAATTTTTGAATTTTAAGAATAATTGTAAATTATTTCTTGCCTTGAAGCCTAACTTATCGGTGAGCTCTGCGCAGCAGGTTAAAATTGTCATCTCCTTGCTGCGCGGCGATCCCCAGGATTGGGCGTTTTCTCTGACACCTGAAAATCCTATTCTGACTAATGTGGATGCATTTTTTCAGGCCTTGGGGTTGTTGTATGATGAACCTAATGCCGTTGATCAAGCTGAGAGATCCCTGTTGGCATTAAACCAGGGTCAGGATCCTGCAGAGTTATATTGTCAAAAATTCCGAAAGTGGGCGTTCCTTACTACATGGAATGATAGTGCATTGGCAGCCCTCTTTCGGAAAGGTTTATCAGAGACCGTAAAAGATGTTATGGTGGGATTTCCTGTTCCCTCTGGTCTGGATGGCTCTATGTCATTAGCCATTCAAGTTGATCAGCGTTTACGTGAGCGTAAAACTACACGGGAGGCGCTGCCACCTTTTGAAGAAATGTCAGAACCTATGCAATGTGATGGGGTTTTGTCTAGGGCGCAACGTCAGGAGTTTAGAATGCATAATAAGCTGTGTTTTTTCTGTGGAGACGCCTCTCATATTATTTCTGTCTGCCCTAAACGAGAGAAACGTTTTGCACGCACATTTGCTGTGGGCAGTGTACAACCTAAGTTCCTTTTGGCAATTACTCTGATCTGCTCCTTGACCACGTTTTCCACTAAGGCTTTTGTGGATTCAGGAGCAGCTCTGAATCTGATGGATTTAGACTTTGCTAAACATTGTGGTTTGTCCATGACACCTCTGCAGACGCCTATTCCTTTGAGGGGTATTGATGCTACTCCTTTGGCGGAGAATAAACCTCAGTTTTGGACCCAGGTGATAATGCGAGTTGCCACAGACCACCAAGAAAATTGTAAATTTTTAGTGCTGCATAATTTGCATGATACTATTGTTCTGGGGTTCCCCTGGTTGCAAACTCATAACCCAGTATTGGATTGGAGCTCTGTGGTGAGTTGGGGTTGTCAGTGTGTTCTTAGGGACGCTCCTGTGTTCTCCACCTCTCCTCAGTCTCATGATATTCCTGATTATCTGGCTGATTTCTCTGATGTATTTAGTGAGAGTAAGTCTGCGTCTTTGCCCCCTCATAGGAGTTATGACTGTGCAATTGAGTTGATGCCTGGGTGTAAATTTCCCAAGGGTCGGCTTTTCAACTTATCTGTACCCGAACATGATGCTATGCGATCCGATATTAAGGAGTCGTTGGAGAAGGGTCATATTAGACCATCCTCGTCACCTTTAGGCACTGGTTTTTTTTTGTGGCCAAGAAAGATGGTTCATTAAGACCGTGTACTGATTATCGTTCCCTTAACAAGATGATGTTCCCTTAACAAGATGATGGTCAAATATCAGTACCCATTACCTCTGATGTCTGATTTATTCTCCAGAGTTAAGAGTGCCTGCTGGTTTACTAAGCTTGACCTCAGGGGGGCGTATAATCTTATTCGCATCAAGCACGGGGATGAATGGAAGACGGCGTTTAATACTCCGGAGGGATATTTTGAGTACCTGGTGATGCCTTTTGGGCTCTCTAATGCCCCTTCTGTCTTCCAGTCCTTTATGAATGATATTTTCCGAGACTTTGTGGATAAGTTTTTGATCATCTATCTGGATGATATTTTGATCTTTTCTAGTGATTGGGATTCCCATGTGGAACATGTCCGGACTGTGTTCTGGATTTTGAGGGAGAATTCCCTGTTTGTTAAGGGATCGAAATGTCTCTTTGGTGTACAGAGGATTTCATTTTTGGGATTTATCTTATCTCCATCGACTATTGAAATGGACCCGGCCAAGGTACAGGCCATTTATGATTGGGTTCAGCCTACTTCTTTGAAGGCTCTTCAGAAGTTTTTGGGTTTTGCTAATTTCTATCGTAAATTTATAGGTAATTTTTCTAGTATTGTCAAACCACTGACTGATCTGACCAAGAAGGGAGCTGATGTGCTGAATTGGTCTCCTGAGGCTGTCTCAGCATTTCAGGAGCTTAAGTGGAGATTTACTTCAGCTCCAGTTTTACGGCAACCTGATGTCTCACTTCCATTTCAAGTGGAGGTAGACGCTTATGAGATTGGTTCAGGAGCTGTTTTGTCCCAAAAAGACCCTGTGACTTCTAAGATGAATCCCTGTGCCTTCTTTTCTCGAAAATTCTCCCCATCTGGACGCAACTATGACGTGGGGAATCGGGAATTGTTGGCCATGAAATGGGCATTTGAGGAGTGGAGACATTGGTTGGAGAGAGCTAGACATCAATTTGTGGTCCTCACCGATCACAACAGTCTGACTTATCTGGAGTCTGCCAAACGCTTGAATCCTAGACAGGCTAGATGGGCCTTGTTTTTCACGCGTTTTAATTTTGTGGTCTCTTTTCTTCTGGGCACTAAGAATGTTAAGGCAGACGCCCTTTCGAGGAGTTTCTTTGCTGATTCTCTTAATGTGACCGAGCCAACTACTCTCCTAGGTGAGGGGGTAGTTCTTTCTGCCATTTCACCCGATTTGAGACGTGCCCTGGAGGAATTTCAGGAGGATAAACCTGAGCGTTGCCCTATGGGAAGATTGTATGTTCCTGACCAGTGGAGAAAGAGAGTGATGTCTGAAGTCCATTGCTCCGCATTGGCTGGTCATCCAGGTATTTTTGGTACCAGAGATTTGGTGAGTCGGTCGTTTTGGTAGCCTGCCTTATCTTGTGATGTCAGGAATTTTGTACAGTCCTGTGGGACTTGTTCTCGGTCTAAACCCTGTTCTCGTTCTAGTGGGTTGGTGATGCCCCTGCCGGTGCCCAAGAGGCCATGGACCCATATCTCAATGGATTTTATTTCTGATTTTCCTGTCTCTCAGAGAATGACTGTTATCTGGGTAATTTGTGATAGATTTTCGAAGATGGTCCATCTTGTACCACTCCCAAAGTTGCCATCTTCCGCTGAGTTGGTACCCTTGTTTTTACAACAGGTGGTTCGGTTACACAGGATTCCTGAGAACATTGTGTCCGATAGAGGGGTCCAGTTTGTTTCCAGATTTTGGAAAGCCTTTTGTTTCAATCTGGGAATTCAGTTATCCTTCTCCTCCGTGTTCCATCCCCAGACCAATGGGCAGACTGAGAGAACAAACCAGACCCTGGAGTCTTATTTAAGATATTTTATATCTGCTGATCAAGATGATTGGGTCTCATTTTTGCCCTTGGCCGAATTTGCGCTGAACAATAGAGCTAGTTCTGCCACCTTGATATCACCCTTTTTCTGTAATTTTGGGTTTCATCCTCGATTCTCTTCAGGGCAAGTGGAATCTTCGTCCTGCCCAGGTGTGGACACTGTGGTTGTGAGAATGCAGCAGATATGGGACCAAGTGGTGGATAAATTGTCACTCTCTCAGGAAAAGGCCCAGCGTTTTTCCAACCGGCATAGGACCATTGGTCCCCAGTTAAAAGTGGGTGATATGGTTTGGTTGTCGTCTAAGAATATTCCTATGAAGGTTGCATCTCCAAAATTTAAGCCAAGATTTATTGGACCTTATAGGATTTTGGAGATTCTTAATCCTGTTTCTTTTCGACTGGCTCTTCCAGTTACGTTCAAAATCCATAACGTATTTCACAAATCACTGTTGAAGAGGTTTGTTGAGCCAGTAGTTCCTGTGGCGGCACCTCCTGACCCTGTATTGGTTAAAGGCAATGTGGAATATGAGGTAGAGAAAATATTAGATTCTTGTTTGGTTAGACGGAGACTCCAGTATTTGGTCAAATGGAAGGGTTATGGCCAGGAGGATAATTCTTGGGTCTCTGCCTCTGATATTCATGCCAATAAATTGGTTTGTGCTTTTCACCGGGCCCATCCTGATCGGCCTGGTGGCATGGATGAGGGTTCTGTGACCCCTCCTCAAGGGGGGGTACTGTTATGAGCTCATTTTCTGCTCCACCAGTTGAGAGTTCTCCTTCCGTTCTCCCTCTGGTGGTGACAGGAGGTAGTGAGGTTGGTTTAATTGGTAGTGATCTGCCACCTGGTGAGGAGGATAACGATTGGATCTCTGGAGTATCTGACTGGATATAAGACAGCCGACGCCCTATCCTGGTGCAGGTGATTCAGTCTGCTTCTCAGGTCTTGGACTCAGCTCTGTTCCAGTCTTCTCAAGTTAAGTTTGTTTTTGCTAATGTTCACACTTGCTTTTGTTGGTCAATTCAGTTTTTTGTGTGGTCAGCCAGCCCAGCTGGGCTGTGCTGAATTTCCACTCTTATTTATCTGTATTTGCCAATTTGCTTTTTTTTGTCCCTTATTAGATTGGCCTCTTTTTGCTCTGTCTCAGAATATTTCAGAGTGCTGATATAGTGGGAGAAGTCTAGTGACTTCAGGGTTAATTTTGCTATAAGATGTGTTGGACATTATTTTTGGTAGGGTGTTTGGCAGATTGCAAACAGTGTCTTTCCTTTCCTGTCCTTTCTAGTTAGTTTGGCCCCATCGTTTGCTCAGCCTATTTTGCTTCCTTTGTATGTGTTTTCATCTTGTTTCACCGTCAATACATGTGGGGGGCTGTCTTTCCTTTGGGGTCTGCTCTGGGGCAGTTAGTTTTCCTCTTTTCCTGATTTAGGCTTATTTAGCTCTCCGATTGTGACAAGGCGTCTAGGACCAACGTAGGAACGCTCCACGACTGCTGCTAGTTGCGTGGTTAGAATCAGGGATCTGCAGTCTGCATAGTTACCAACCTCTCTGGTTTTCTGAGACTTAGCTTGTGTTGTTTTTTTCTTCCTCGGCGACCCACTCATAACAGAGATCCAACTGCTGCCACCAATTTGTCAAATAGAAGCACTCCGCCTTCCCCAATTTTTACACATTTGACTGATTGATGGACGGGGTAATGGCTGCTTTCACTACTAGGCTGATTATTGTGAACTTCTCAGTAAACGCATAGTATATACATATCCTATCCCAACACATGGATATGTATGTTTCAATAGGATCACCGCCAAGCTCCACAATAACCACAGAAAACAACTAGCTGCTACCATCAATCTTTTCTACAGGCCAATTGAACACTGATCTCTGGAAGCGTGAGGTTTCTGGGATACGGTTTACAGAGCAAGAGGAACAAAGCTATTAAATTTGATATATTTATATTTAATCCGAAAAGTAGGCTGTGTTTATAAAAAAAACGTATTACAAAAGTGGAGAAAACAATACTGTAAAGTATATAAAATCACATAAAATAAACGGGATACACAAAACAAAAGTTCTAGACCTGTGGTTAGCGGAACGACGCTGATCTTTGTGGAGTGGAGCTCTCCATCTGAAAATGGTGCCGTTGTACAGCAAGCTTTGTCTCCTGGCACTGAACAATGATTGTAGGACACATCTTGCTTTTAGCAGGTACACGCCACACCTACCTCCCGTTGATGACCTCAGCTGGAGATAGGTAAATGGGATGCGGCTCAGGTGCCGAAAATTATGGGATTCCCAATAGCACAAGAGCACTGGGACTGCAAGTGTCAACACCGCTGGAACAGCGCCGACACGTTAGGTGAGTATGGACTTTTTTATTTTATCGGCCCAAATATTTAGATCAAGAAGGAGTAGTCATGGTAGTGGACCACCCCTTGAAGGATATATGCACCCCTTAGATGTCCCAGGCAAGAGATATTGATGTCATATTTCACATAATGATTGTAGCTTTCTATAGATAGGAGACATGGCATATCCGTGGTTAATAATGGAGATCCAGATTGCAAGATGATGGTGCTGCGATTTCTTTATTAATAGATTTTAGTCAACATCATATCTGATTTTACTTGGATAAGACCCTATTTGCACTTTTTGTTGCTCTTAGTTTCTTCAACACCACTTCCTTATGACACTGAAAATATATCTCTCATAATTATCGAACTTTTGCCTGTCACAAAAAAACCTAATATCAATAACTGGAATCCGGTACCAACGAGTCTACCATCATTGGCCAAATGTTATTTTGAAAACAGGAAAGTTAGCTATACAGGAAGGAAAAGTCTCACCTCTCAGCTTTTTGTACAGACTTTATGTCTGCTCTCCTTCGAATAACCCACTTCAATTACCTTTTCACAGCAGGGGGTCACAGCTGAACATTGGTTAGATGAAGTGTTAGAGTGCTAGCTCCTGTTCACTTTACAAGATCTGATGAAGCCATGATTCAATCCTCAATATACATGTGACACATCCTCTCTCAGGAGCTGATGTAGAGATTGGTCCTATTTTACCATTACATTAATGACAAGTTGCTTGACACAAGGGGACAAGAAGGAACATTTTGGGTTTAACTCTTCATCAGACATTAGAGAATTGCAGAAGAGGAGGTTATGGAAGCACTCTGGTGGTGTGAGGGAATGCAAATACTTGTGTGTCATGCTTCTGGATTCGAACCCTTGATTCTGTGTTAAGTGGTTAGAGTATCTCTCTGCTGAGCCACAGCGCATACACCATTTCTTTTGGCATTTTAGTTCTGTTATATTTATTTCTGTTGGTTTTGGGTAACAGGTGTTTTATATTTACTATGTCTGTCCTATCACCTTTCAGGTGCCGCTTTAAATACCTTCCCCTACTGGTATTTAGTGCTGGTGATAGATTTTGATGGATTCATTCACTTTGCTGCAGTTTGTGCTGGTTGCAGTAGTTTTGTATATTCCTTAGGGAACTGCTGCTCTAGCGATCCTAGGAGCTGCTAAAGACTTTCAGGGAAAGCCGCCAACGAGTAGGGGTGTCATTACGTTGTCTTAGAGTACCTACCTCCATGGTCAGGCTGGGAGAGACCAGGGTCAGAGAAGAGTTTTTTCCTATTCTAAACAGGGACCTGTCAGGTCCATTCATTTATTTCCTGGTTTGTACGTTGCCGGTATGAATGTCCATGGTGGAACTCCCCAATGGTAGACTTCGAATTATCACGCTTCCGGAATGCAGAACTTTATCATGTGCGGATTTGGAAAAAAACATTGGTGCTTAAATCCTAAAAAAAATGCTTGTTCTATTTAAAATGAAAAACACCCATGCAGTTCGTCAGGTTCTTCATCTGTTGCCAATCCACTTTTGGGCAGCACCAACCTCAGCCTCCCAGACACTGATCAGAGCTGACTCTTCTTTTTCACCATAAGTCTCCTGTTTAAAAAGGGCCCACAAGTTCACAATAGGGTTTGGTCCTGTGAGGAAACGGCAATGTCATTATTCTTTCATCTTTTATGCCTTCACTGGCAGACGAGCAGTGGAGACTTTGATGCTGTATTGTCCTTCAAAAAAATCATGTCTTTTTTTAAGATGCAGACTTTTTCTTCTGCCACTGCTTGAACAAAGAATTGTCAGTAGATTTAGGAACCGATTTTGCGCCCATCTTCAACGTGAAAAAGGTTCAGCTAGCTTATCTTTAATAATCCCAGCCCATAGTAGGATCCACGTCCACCTCACTGGTGTCTGAGGAGAAGTCGAGGTTTGTGCCCATTACTGATCAGTCACAGCCCATCCATCTGGTTACTTTCATCTCATCAATCCATGAAAACTTTGAACAATCTGTCTTCAGATATTTCTTGCTCAGACTTGATGGTCTTGATTTTAGCCTAATCATCTTGGTGGTGTCTCTGAGCACTGAACACCTTGTACTTCTGTCTTGTTCAGTGGTGGTCGGGATCTGCCTCCTTACCTTGGCCATGTCTCTGAGCACTGACCACGTTGTACTTCTGTCTTGCTCAGTGGTGGTCGGGATCTGCCTCCTCTCCTTGGCCATGTCTCTGAGCACTGACCACCTTATACTTCTGTGTCTTGCTCAGTGGTGGTCGGGCTCAGCCTCCTCACCTTGGACTTGTCTCTGAGAACTGAACACCTTGTTCTTCTGGGCCTCCAGGGGGGATGCAACTCTGGAATATAACAGCACTGAAGGATAATGGCTTCCTGGTGGCTTAACGTTTGATTCTTCTCACATCTCAATCAGTTAATGTGTGACTTTCTTTCAGCACTTTTTTTTGCGCCATGGTGACTGTTTGCAAAAAACTTTTGATAGTTCTGGATTCCATCCAATGTCTTAGCAATTTCAGTTTTTTTGGCCCATTTTGCATGAAGAACAAAAGCTGCCTAATAATTATGCACCCCCTAATAAAGGGTGTTGTGTTCTTAGGCCACACATCCCTCATTACACAAATATACATCACCTGATCTGTTTATTCCAATCAGCATTCAAGGTAAGTTTAACAGTGTGCAGGATCGGCATTAGGGGTAAGCAAACTAGGCATTTTCCTAGGACCCCCACTCCCTCAGGGGGCCCCAGCCAGTGGTATGCCCCCAGCCACTAAACGTACGGATTGGAACCATACTCCGACAACTCATCTATCTACAGCATAGTGCCTTTTATCATTTTCCTATGATACTGTATGTGGACAGATTGATCTACTAGTGATCGTTCTGTCCTCATCATTCTTCCTCAACCGGTGTAAAGAGGCTGGGAAACAAGTGTAGAATGATTTCAATATTGTTGATCATACTCATTTAATGGCCTGAACTCAGCGCGTGTAAATACAACCAAAATTTTTCTGTATGATGTGGAATATGTGAGCATTCGGAACCCCATTGTAAACTTTTTGCCCAGGGCCCAACTTTGTCGAAAACCGGCCCTGGCAGTGCAGAGTCCGGCCCTGGCAGTGCAGAGTTGGAAAGTCTGCCTAAAAATGATGATATGGTCAAAATAGTAATTAATACCTAATAATTCTGCATATAGTGTACATTATGGAGATAAGTTTCCGAAAACTATTACTATACAGGATAATACGCCTGTTTACACAGAGGAGCGGTGTGGATGGAGTCAATTAGTGGAGATCATATTCACACAAAAAAGTGAGACCTTTGTAAATCTCAACAACGCCTTCTTCTACTCTCGCATTAGTAGACCAGATGCGACTCGCTCTTCAACCAGCCGTCCGCCTGAAGCCCATTTCGAGTCAAGTGAATTTTCCATTAAACTTGAAAGACAATCACAATGGACAGGGTGCCACTCTTTTTTTTTTTTTTTTGACAGTACGACAAGTCCGTGACCCTGATGTCATGGGATCCATCCTTTCAGTCTGCTGAATCTTATGTACAATTTGCTAAGTGGGGCTATGACTTTAAGAGGCTGAGATAAGTCTCTTTATAACAGTTGAGTTGCACTTAGCACTAGAGCGAGGCAGATGGTGTAATGTCAATGGGGAATGGTTCTTATTGATCAGATAAAGCATCCTGGGGGTGCGGCGGAGAGGAAGACATTCATTTTTGGAGGCTCTTTTTTTATGCACGTGTCTTTCTTTCATCATGCTGTCTAATTAACCCTTTGCTCCTTGGGAGGGGCAACGCCACGGCGCTGTCAAAATAAATAATCACGAGGGAACTTAAGATATTAGATGCAACATTAACGCTTGGGAAGTGTTTTAAGCAATCTCTCATCAAAGCCTCCTTTATCTATTTCGTTGTACTGTAATGTCTTCTCCGGATAGCTTTCTCCAGATACAAGGTTTGCTATCTAAGAGCGCGACATGGGATCAATTAGTCTTATTAGAATTTTTTTAAGAAAAATATGGCATAAGTTAGTTTAGAAGTTTGGGGTTTAAATGTTCCAAAAAAAAAGCTGGGAATGATGTCCTGTGACAGATTTGTCCCACAGTTTGCAAAAAAAAATGTCCGTCAACTTCAGGAAACGAAGGCTCTGATTCATCAAAACCGGCAATTTTTACGTGTTGGTGAGTGGGCGTATTGGAGTAACACACTACTGATTCATTAAAGAAGCACTCCTCCTCCCATCAAAGTTTTTCTCTTCTTAATATATTGCAGTCATCATATTATATAGCACTGTGTACTTACAACTGCTCATTTTGCCTTTCTACGCAGATAATTCTTCTCTTTTCCATTAGGTCTATGACATTATGTGATTAAAAACAAACAAGCTGAATCTGTCTTAAGCTGCATGTAGAAGCAGGAGGTCAATTTTTCCTGCATGGGTCATGAGTCACTGCACAAGTCTCTGGCAGGGGGGAATAGAAGAGCAGCTGGGTCAGGAGTTGAAGAGAGAGATGACTCATGCAGTGAAACGAGACTTCCTGTTTCTACATAGAGCAGAGAAAAGAGAAGAATTAGCTGGGTAGAAAGGCAAAATGAGCAATTGTAAGTACACAGTGCTATATAACATGATGACTTCAATATATTAAGAGGCTAAAACTTTGATGGGAAGAGGAGGAGTGCTTCTTTAAGAGATACACACTTTGTAATGAATGAGGAACGTCTGACTAGAGGTGTGGATCTCCATGCAAATCTTTAGTAAATGGATCACATGTGGCACTCCGATAGAAGGTGATGAGGTGTCAGAGTAGGGTTCCAATCTGTGATTAATAATAGTAGAAAAGTTCAGCACTCAATTGTATTCTTTGCAAAAGAATGTGGATTTTATTTACAAACAGGAACAGACCATTAAAAAGTGGATAATGACATTTCGGTTAATTGTGGACCTTCATCAGATATTCGCTGTATTGTAATCTGTGAGAAGGCATAGCACTCTCTGAGGTGCTGGTAGTGATAATGCGGACTGCACTTGTTGAGAAGATACACGCTGTCGGCGCTGGTGACTGGTGACTTTGGCCACAGGGGATGGTGCTAGGCAGGCCAGAATGCTAGATTACTTTAGAATTAATTAATCTATCATATGACTAACTGCTCACCTATAGTACAGTAAGCCAATGTAGTGCCAGTGTGAACCTTTAACATAAGTTTGTGCAGGTGAGTTTCAAGACAATGTGTAATAGTGGTGATAGGAAGGAGAAACCGTTTGCATATTGAGACTTTATAGGAGTCTTATGATGGTGCTTTGTAGGTAGACTGAGCAGGCATTGCATGTGGAAGAAGTTGAGCCATGGAACAGATACATATTTCATACTGAGACTTTATAGGAGTCTCACGATGGTGCTTTGTAGGTAGACAGAGCAGGCACTGAGTGTGGAAGAAGTTGAGCCATGGAACAGATACATATTTCATACTGAGACTTTATAGGAGTCTCACGATGGTGCTTTGTAGGTAGACTTAGCAGGCATTGCGTGTGTAAGAAGTTGAGCAGTGGAACAAATACAACGTTAGATAGGGAAGGACTGGGGCATAGCTACCGGGGCCCACCCGAGGCTACGCTACTTTTAACAGTATCAACATGCGCAGTGCTCCAATACAGTTAAACTCTCAGCAGAGCATCAAGACACTATCTCCGTGCACTACTGCCAGCGGCGGAAGACTACGCATCCGCTATGGTGCCCATTGGGGGTGTGCTGGCACTAGGCCTCCCCGTTGTCATTGCAAGTTCAACTGTATTGGCATCTTGGATGGCTCGGTGTCTGACATCTCAACACAGCGGGTGCGATGCTGTATATTAGGCCTGTAAGGTGATGGCCGTAATTCATATTGGCCAAACCTGGTGGCACATTATGGCAGATATTAAAACACCAATGGGGATTAGTGCTTCATTTAGGATGTGACATCAGAAAGTCGTGCTAAGTCGTCCCCTGAAACCAGGGGAAGAGTCTTGAGGAGATCATTTGCATATTCCCAGTGCCTTCTGGGATAAGTGAAGAGTCTCCACGAGCTCAACGATCACTGGGTTTTGGCCGTTGCAGCTGAAAAGAGGAAATCGGAGAAACCGCGCGCCTGTCGGCGCGCGAATTTTGGCTCATCTTTCATCTTTTTAAGAAATCTCAAGATGGAAGAGGCCAGGAGCCATTTGGTGAGCTGCATTTCTTGCTACATGTTCACAGATTTACCAGTGGAAAAGCCAAACTTCACATGCCACAAATGCAAGCTTGTGACCCTGTTGGAGGAAAAGTTGCAAAATCTCGAAGAGAGGTTAGCTACGTTGAAGATCATTAAGGAAGGTGAAGAGTTCTTGGACAGAGCAGAATTATCTCTTCATGTTACAGAAAGAGAAGAAATTCGAAGTGCACCTGAAGAAACAGAGGATTGGAGACATGTGACCCAGAGAAGCAGGAGGATCAGGAGGCAGTCAGCACCCATACTGCTCAGAAACCAGTACCAGGCTCTCACGCAGGAAAACGATGAAGAAATACATCAGGATAAGACTTTGCCAACAAACAGCAACCTTGTACGCCTTCAGAGTCCTCCTGGATGGAGAAAGAAAAATGTTGTGAAGAAGAAACGGAGAGTGGTGGTCATGGGGGATTCCCTGTTGAGAGGAACAGAGGCCGCTATCTGCAGACCGGATATAACTTCAAGAGAAATGTGCTGTCTTCCAGGTGCAAAAATTAAAGATGTGTCTGACAGGATATCAGGACTCTTCAGACCTACAGATGACTACCCATTCCTGCTACTACATGTGGGGACAAATGACACCGCAAGAAACGACCTGGAAACCATCTGCAGAGACTTTGAAGACTTAGGCAAGAAAGTAAAAGAACTGGGAGCGCAGGTGTTTATAAAATGGAAAGAAGGAGGCATATCTAAAGAAGAATATAATTCTGTCTGCAGAACCTGCAAGGCACAAATCAGATTATCTAAAGCTGAAAATGAATTGAGGCTTGCAAGAGATGTCAAAAGCAATAATAAAGGATTTTGGGGATATGTCAAAAGTAAAAGAAAAGTCAAAGATGCTATAGGATTTTTACAGGATGAAAATGATGAAATGGTAAGACAGGATGTTGAGAAGGCTGAACTTTTAAATTCCTATTTTGCATCTGTTTTCTCTCAGAAAGGAAATGTAACATCAACTGTTATTCACTGTCCTATTAAGGGAATAGAAGAATCCAGGATATCTATAAACAGAAAGATAGTGAGGAAACACTTAGCTAACCTAAATGTATTCAAGTCTCCAGGTCCAGATGAATTACACCCCAGAGTACTGAAGGAGATAGCAGAAGAAATTTTTGAACCCCTCTCCATAATCTTTGAAAATTCTTGGAGAACAGGAGAAGTGCCAGAAGACTGGAGAAGAGCAAATGTTGTTCCTATATTCAAAAAGGGGAAGAAGGTGGACCCAGGCAACTATAGGCCGGTGAGTCTGACTTCTATACCAGGAAAGATCTTTGAACAAATTATTAAACAACATGTATGTCAATACCTGGATAAGAATGAAGTGATTAAACAGAGTCAGCATGGGTTTGTAACTAATAAGTCATGTCAGACTAATTTAATTTCCTTCTATGACGGTATCACTGATTGGGTGGATCAAGGAAATGCTGTAGATATAGTATATCTTGACTTCAGCAAAGCATTTGACAAAGTCTCTCATACAATCCTTATTGAAAAAATGACTAAGTATGGAATGGACAAGGCAACTGTTAGGTGGATTCATAACTGGCTTAGTGATCGGACCCAAAGAGTGGTCGTAAATGGCTGCACATCCAGTTGGAAGAATGTCTCAAGTGGGGTACCACAGGGCTCTGTCCTGGGCCCTGTATTGTTCAACATCTTTATCAACGATTTAGATGAAGGAATTGAGGGTAAACTGATTAAATTTGCTGATGACACAAAGCTAGGAGGGATAGCTAATACTAGAGAAGAGAGAGAGGGGATTCAAAAAGATTTAAATAAACTGGAGAAGTGGGCAGCAACTAACAGAATGGTTTTTAACAGGGAGAAATGCAAAGTACTACATCTGGGCAATAAAAATGAAAAAAGCATATATAGAATGGGAGGAATAGGGCTAAGTGACAGCACATGTGAAAAAGACTTGGGTATACTAATAGATCACAGACTGAATATGAGTCAACAGTGTGATGCAGCAGCAAAAAAGGCAAATGCAATTCTAGGATGTATTAACAGAAGCATACAGTCTAGATCACGTGAAGTAATTATTTCCCTCTACTCCTCTTTGGTCAGACCTCATCTGGAATATTGTGTCCAATTTTGGGCACCACATTTTAAAAAAGACATCAACAAACTGGAGCAAGTTCAGAAAAGAGCGACCAGAATGGTGACCGGTCTGCAAACCCTGTCTTATGAGGAAAGGTTGCAGGATTTGGGAATGTTTAGTTTGCAAAAGAGAAGACTGAGAGGAGACTTAATAGCTGTCTACAAATATCTAAAGGGCTGTCACATTGTAGAAGGATCAACTTTATTCTCATTTGCACAAGGAAAGACTAGAAGCAATGGGATGAAGCTGAATGGGAGGAGACACAGATTAGATATTAGAAAAAACTTTTTGACAGTTAGAGTGATCAATGAGTGGAACAGGCTGCCACGAGAAGTGGTGAGTTCTCCTTCAATGGAAGTCTTCAAACAGAGGCTGGACAGACATCTAACTGGGATGATTTAGCGAATCCTGCTTTGAGCAGGGGGTTGGACCAGATGGCCCAGGAGGTCCCTTCCAACTCTACGATTCTATGATTCTATAGATAGGACAAGGTTATTAGGTCGGTATATGCACTAATATCCACATACAGTAGCAATAAGTAACGACTGCATGCATAATCGGGATCTCCCTCTTTGTATATTGCATATTCTATATGATGAATTTAACAAAGCAGCATTATTCATGTTTTATATATCATCATTACGCATTTTTAGTGAGAACCCCAAAGAGAATCTGATGTGAATATGCCCTAAGCTGGAAAAGACCACTTTGTGAGCACTTTACCAGGGTTAAACTTATGTAAAGCTTTGTGCTGGTAATAAAGCTATTAACTTAGTTTAGCCCATTATCAGACACAACACATAGCCCTTGAGATGCACTTAGTGGTGTGATAAGCCCTTTGTCAGGTATTGTCACATATCCAGGAAGAAGTACTTACTGTACAGTGGAAAGAGATCTTTGTATTGTTCTAAAGAACATAGAAATTCGCACCACCGTTGGCTATGTGATAAAAATGTGCATTACCGGTGCATTAATTATATAACACTGGTATGGGTGCAGTAGTTCCTTCCCTATTTCCTCATCTGATCTTATAATGTAACATATCCAATACATTAACATGGTTACATTATTTTCTTTCCAATACATTCTTAAATTTGTCCAGTGACGAAAAGAAATAAAGGCTGGACCCATTATGGTGTCCAACTTTGCAAACCAAGGCAATGATTTTGGTTTCCCCATTCCATGACCCTTGGGCTATCTCCAATATACTAACAAAGCAATTAATCTACGAAAAAGAAAGTTGTAAGACATTTCTAAGAAAATGGGAATTCTGCATACTGTAGATGCCCACTATCTAAATGCAAAGGGGATGGCCCAAGGTGGTCCTCCAAGGGTTATATAGCAGCCACTTGGTTTACCTCTAGGGTGCAAACACTCTTGGACTTTTGTTCTCTAGCTTTGGATGGTGTTCCACAGTAAGACCAATAGAATTATTTTATAGTATTCATGGATCCAATCCTTCTAGATCAGGACACATTTGAGATGGACAGTGACGAACTTGAAGTTGTAAAGGACTTCAACCTACCCGGATCACTGATAACTCAAGATGCAGCGATGACACTGAAAGTCAATAGGAGAATAGCTATGGGAAAATCAGCAATGAAGACACTGGACAAGGTCTTCAAATCAAGGAACATTTCACTGGCAATGAAGTGCACAGCTCATACATAAATTGGTCTTTTCTGTGCTAAAATACAGATGCAAACCTGGACGATAAAGAAACAGCACAGCAGAAGAGTTGAAGCCTTCAAATGTGGTGCTGGAGAAGGATGTTATCAATAATGGATGACAAGAAGAGCAAACAAATCAATTTTGGAACAAATCAAGCCAGACATGTCACGCAACGCAAACATCACCAAGCTACGACTTGCCTACTTTGGACACATCGTACGAAAAGAGCGATCACTGGAGAAGGACATCATGGTCGGAAGAATAGAAGGAACAAGTCAAAGAGGAAAACAGATAATCCGATGGCTTGATACAATCAAGATAACAATGGAGAAGATCCTGTTGGACCTATCTAGGCTTACACAAGATCGATCTTCCTACAGAGCATTCATCCATCAAGTCACAATGGCTTGAGATCGAGCCGATGGCTGTTAAATAAATAATAAATCCTTCTAGACATAGATGTAACTAGAAATCATGGGGCCCCAAATGAAAATGTGATGGCCTCCACCACCAAATTAAAGGAAGCATAAACAAAGGCATACACAGCCATAATTAAGGTTTGGAAACGCATAGCCCTAGATAGCAAAAGCCACCAACTTATACTTCCCCACAAAAAGGTTGAGCCCCCTCTAACACTTGACTTTTTGTCTTGGACCTTGCTTTTGATCGTCCTTTTAAAGATAAATTAAGACATATTTTATAGTATTAAGCAATCTGATCCTATAAAGGGTACCACATAGCATCCTCGTGGCATGCCGCGAAACTTTAGTTTTGGTTGGAGTTCTATCGTCAAATAAAAAGCTCAGCCATCCTGTCCTTCTAGAGTTTCTCTGGATTACGTGATATTTTTAGTAGTTTCTTCTCTCAGATTACTACTGTTCACATATTGTTGATACCTCTTTTATAGTGGAAATGAAAACTTAGCAATAATTGACACTTCAAGCGACCTAACCGATGAGATGCCATGCTAAACTCAGGAAGCCAAAAATATGATTCTGCATGTAGATCTATCCTAGAAATGGTAGAGAAGTATTATTTCAGTATACAGTAGGGTAATAGGGTGATCGTTTTGGATAATAAAGACCTAAAGGTTTTATCAGTAAAGAGGGCCACATTCATTAGATAAGTATTGATAGATTATCTAATGCAGGGGGGTGCACAACCTGAGGCCCTGAGAAACATGCAGCAAATAATGCCACATCTCTGACTCCTTTTTGTTCAGTAACTATGGGATAGCAGCACTCATCGCATGGTCATCTTGACTCCTTTTTTTCTGCGGTGCTAAATAGGCGAACAGAAGACCTTCTTTGTCTACACAGGGAGAACATACAAACTCTTTACAGATGTTGTCCTGGGAGGGATTTGAACCCAAGACCCACTGAGCCACCATACAGTGCTAACCACTGAGCCACCGTGCTAAACAGCATAGTACTGTCAATAGATGCACCCGACCAGAATATTCCTTTAAGTTTTATGCAGTTCTTGGTAACATAATTTGATATTCGGACCAAAAAAGGTTGCACACCTCTGATATATAAATCACATGCTGTATTTGCATCTCCAGGTCTCATAAAATGGATATGTCGCTAGTCAATTCTTTTAGTAAAACCCTTATAGAAGAACTTGGATAACTATTGCCCAATCTGAATAATGTTGACTGCATCATAGGTACCAGTTTTCAGATTATTATTACATTGACTTTTGATGGCTCCGCTCCCGTCTTGTCTGCATTGACATAAACACAAGGACCCAGCAGGTGAAGACGTCTATTAATGTTGCAATATTTCAAACATGTAAGACTATAGACGCCTTTACACACTTTTTTTTTCTGCATTGAATATTTCATGTGACATAAATAATTTCTGTAAATGGTTTTGATTAAACCGTTTGAGCAGTTTTGTTTCTGCTGCGTGCAAGTACGGATTTACAATACATTACAAGCTGCTCTATTCCATTCGCTGTCACTGCTGACACTGGGGCTCTGCCCTTCTTCCTCTTTTCCTAAATTTGAATCTAAGCTGAAATCTAATAAAAATGACTGAAGACAAATCAAATAGCTTAGACAGGAGAGAGAGGGACTACAGACTGCCGAAAAGGCAGCCTGATGTCACAATTACAACTGTACACAGTCATGCAGCTTGCAATGTATTGTAATACCTGCAAGCTGAAGAAAAGATACAGTTGCATTTTTATTATATGATACGGTCTAAAACACTTTCCAAGTCATTTACGATGTCTTATCAGAATAAGCTGTCATGTGTGTACATGAGGAATACCACTTATTGTTTTGTAGCCTACATTTTTTTCACCAGTTTTCCAGGATGCCCCTGTCTCTACTTTTTAGTTGTCTCTGAGTTAGTAGGTGCAGATTAACTTTTTTGAAGTCTCCTATAAATTGCACACACAGGCAGAAACATTTCTGTTCTCTTGCCTATATGTTGCACCTAGTCAGAAGAAGCAGCAGTATTGACGACATTATGCAGCAGTACTGAGCAGTGTAGATGTGAATTCAGCAAGGAGATTAAATAAATCATTTACTGCATTTACAGCACCATTTGGCTTTGTTTTTCTTTCTGCTCCAATCTAATTTCTTAGTATGCTGCCAACCCATCTTGTTCAGAGCAAGGAAGATTTTTGGTGTCTTTTTCAGAGTGAATGATAAGTACAGGAGGAGCAAGTGAGGGAAAAGTGGCTCGTAAGTGGAGAAAGAAGCATATTTCTTTGATAAGAAAGATTACAAAGTTTGTTGTATTCACTTGTACTATTAATTTATGCAAAGTTTAATCATTAACATTTAGCACCACCTTGTAGCTAACATTGCGGCTTCTCTGGGGAGGAGACTGCTGCACAGGCAATGAGGATGTGACCAACCAGGTCTATGCCCCATATCAGCCATATGTTCGTTATAATGAGCAGTATGACTACGGACGTGGTTGTATACATCGTAGAAGTTGAACATTAAAGCTAAGCTTTCTTTTCAAACTGGATGGATCACTGTCACTAAAGGGATTCATTTTTTCGATCCACCAACCTATTTCCAATTTTTACCAGTTTTAAAACAATTTATTTCTAAGGTAAAAATACCATAAAAAATGAAGAGCAAAATCTTTGCTTTCTTAGGGTGCTTTCACATTGTGTTTAGTTATACGCTCTGTGGTCCAGTCAGGGCTTACGTCAGAACTCCCCCTTCAAAATCGTATTCAACGAGGCCATAGACTATAATGGTGCCGGGGGAAGCCTATGTGCTCTGACGTGCCTAATTTTTCACCTACTGGAGGCGGACACTCAGACATCTGAGTGTCCCCCTCCAGTCAGCATATACGCCCAAAAATGATGCACGGCAGAAGGCAAGTTTGTTCTGCCGGCACCATTAGTCTATGACTCCGTTGGCGCATACATCCCAATCCTGTTTAACGGGGGGTTCGGACGTAATCCCCAACAGAACGCAATGTGAAAGCACCCTTATACGTTTCACTATACCAGTATCTATTCCAACACTCCTAACATGGCTGTAAGTCGCATTGCCGCCTTCAATCCAAACACATCCATAACACTGACACTATATACACGGAGACAGATTTTCATTTCTTTTTTTTTTTTTTTAAGCAGTAACGTATTCAAGGCCGAAGACTGATCTATTCTATTTGCATCCCTTATCATTTTATGCCTTATTTTGTGCCGTCTGGTTTAATTGCGGGATTGCAGTTGCAATGCAACCATTTTCGAGGCATGCATCTGCTCGCTCGATGGAATTAACCTCCAGAATCTACCGAGACTGCGAGCAGTTTCTTCTTCTTCTTCGGGGAAAAGGACGGGGGGATAGTGGTGGGCAGTGACGAGTCATTTAGTATACAAGGGGTGATTGGAGGGACAGCAGGCATGGGTGCATACTGTTAATATACCTGTTTTCGCACATCCAACCAAGCTCCAGGTCCCTTTATTTTTCCTACCCAAGGTTATTTGCATGTTTGCTCTCGAACCACCTAGTGGATAGGCTTCGAACTGTTACTTTGAAAGAATACTTTTAACACCAGCCATGTTTGTAGCATTGTAACCTTGCAAGAGAGCAGTCCATGCTGCTTTATCCATCTGTACTCCGGCGCGCTTGATCAGGGGGAAAATCCGGCAAGCCGAATAGAAGCTCTGATGCGCGAACTCTAGGGAATCTTCCTATTGACTTCTCTTGGAAGGAAAAAAAAAAAAAAAAGAACAATTCGGACAGACCCCTTGCAGACGGAGCATAGCAAAGGCTCCTTTTTCTTACTCTCTCTCTCTCTCTCACTGGCAAGATGTTTGAAATCACCAGGACCCTTAATGCTGCTTTATTAAATAATGAGGTAACGATTTGACACTTTCTTATCCGAATCTAACATTTTTCGTGCTGACTTTAAACTGCTGTAAATGAAGAATTATTCCCAAAAATGAAGACAAAAATTAACCTGATTTAAAAAAAAAAAAAGAGGGTTTTGTTGTTTTGTGGCTTTTACGAAAAATCAAGATTTTTTTTTTTTTTTGCCCTCCTGTGATCTTGAAACCTCTTTGCAGCCAAGGGGGCTTCTTCCGGTGTATTGCGTTCCCTAGTCCTTTTGACAGCGTAGAGGTTAATGAGTGCGTCAGTCGCCTGCTGTTGCCTATGGTAGTACGAAGTATGACTTGCAAGCTGCCCAGAGTAGGTGTTTATTAATGCTGAATTGGCTTGTGGTGTAGCCCATCTGGACTATAAGAGACGCTGCAGATTTCTTGTGATGTTAAGATGTCCATACCGTTTGGAAAGGATGTTTGCTGGAGACAGGCTGAGAGATACGCTATGAATCCGTCCCTTTTACATGCATCTGCTGCCGCTAATGACTTACAAGGCTGCTCATTTAGGGTAAGGCAATCTAATCACCCTTTGATTTGATTTCAGAGGAATCGTCTGTGCGCGAGTTCCTCGTCTCTCTCTCTTTTTCTCTGTGTCTCTCTCTCTCTCTATATATACATTTTTTTTCCTTCTGTTTGTGTCCTCTTCAGCCGAGCTGATCTTAGCAAGCGTAGATTCCTGATATTTTCCTATATGTTACCAACTTTACACCTACGGGGGCTATCCTCGACGTCGATGCAGAATTTTGTATACGGAGGTTTGCAAGTGACGGGATATGTATAGATATCATGATAAATGATCCTTTAGATCTACAATCCAATGGCTTTGCTACAATTGATGATCTTCTTTTAAGATCTACGGGATCTATTTGATATCATTCATTATGCATCAAGGGGGGGAAAGTTGTACATTTAACTTTGGCTTAAGCCTCAAGATCAATCGGAATATAGAATAGAACCCTAATGCTATTTAATAGACTATTTAGCATCACCAGGACGTTTTTTTTTGCCAATTTTCGGATAGCGTTACCCTTAAAATTAGATCGAGGTGTATTGCATTTTGTGACATTGTCCCAATACATACTTGCAAGCTGAATCTATACAAAGTATCCATGTAATGCTATTCTTGATATGCCTATGATAATGCGTTTCGTATGCTCGTCCCATCGTGTGTCTATTGGCGTGCTCCTCGTATTGCTATGTGTTTTGCCCACGATGTCACGAACGGTGATTATTTCTTCTTGCTACGACCAAGGGAAACCTATCGGGTTAGCTTTAGTGTGTGCTGTTTTATTTCATTGCCTCGCTAAATATTTAGGGTTAACAGGGTTAACTGATAACTTTCAGACTGGACCCATAGCGCCCCCCTCGCACGGTATAAGGGCACTTTAATTCTTGCTTTAGGCAATGGTGTCACTCGGGGGTGGGGATGATGGAAAGCAAAGTACGGCCCATGATTAGAATATTCCATCTATCGTATGACGGTGTCATTGTAAGTGAATAGTTTCTATATTCAGAGCAAGGACTGTATGGCACAGACTGATTTACTGTATACACATAGTATTTGCATTGCACGACCAGTTATGGTGGTTACATTGTGTAATATCACGTCTTACATCATTGCCATCACCAGATCTTGTGTACATAACCCAGAGGATGATGTGGCTGTAACCACCTGTGCATTACCAACACCGATCGCCCGAGCACATACCGCCATCCTCCAATAGTCGGAGAGCGCCATACTGTCATAATAGAATGGTTATGCTTCAGCGCCTGTAGTTTACTGTTCTGTCATGTCTACATAGAAATGTGAACGGCGCCACCTTGACTGGGGAGTCACCCGCCAATCTTTGGGGAAGAGACAGAATGTAACCAATAAGGATTTAGGATCTTATATTGCACGCCAGTGTGGACCATGGAAGGAAGAAGATGGTTGGTTCTTGGAACAGTAATGCAAGTTGTACTGTTCAGGAGATAGATAGATAGATAGATAGATAGATAGATAGATAGATACAGTAACAGATAGATAAATAATAGATAGATAATAGAGAATAAATAGATCGATAATAGATAGATAGATAATAAATAGATAGATAGATAGATAATAGAGAATAAATAGATCGATAATAGATAGATAGATAGATAGATAGATAGATAGATAATAAATAGATAGATAATAGATAGATAGCTGATAGATAGATAATAGCTAGATAGATAGATAAATGATAGATAGATAGCTGATAGATAGATGATAGATAGATAGATAGATAGATAGATAGATAGATAGATAAAACAATAGCAGCACTAAAAAATCACAAGTTGCGTCCAAAGCCCCCAAGGCAAATACCAAATCTTATGTAGAGATTCAAAATTGGAGGCAGCACACCATTCTGTTTAATAGCCCATCATGGCGACGTTTCGGTTCAAGAGTGAGGCTTGAAAAGGTTCTCACTCTTGAACCGAAACGTCGCCATGATGGGCTATTAAATAGAATGGTGTGCTGCCTTCAATTTTTGAATGTCTAGATAGATAGACAGACAGACAGATAGATCTCGTGTAGCCATTGATGACAGGCTCTATGTGGCCCGGGTACTTCTAACATTGTCAGTGTCTTTACCATCCCATGCTCAGTAGACGCTGTATACCTTGTCACCATAGACGGCCATGTGGCTTTGCTTTGGCAGATGTTATAGAGTGACATGAATTCTATTTTTCGGTGATATAATGTTAATGATATAAAATATAAGTTAATCCATTGCAAGAATCAAAGAAATCACAGACAAGTTGTGAGAGTTTTGTTGCCTCCCAGTCCTGGTGTGACTTGTACTTATCCCCCATTAGCGGCGTCCACATCCGCTGAGTAATGCACACGTATCCCCCGTCTCACCATCCAGCGCTGGAATATAATTCATAAGTGTATCCTCCAGTCTCCGCCATGTACTGGATGTATCCCTCAATCACATCTGACTCACTAATTTAGTGGAAACGTTCTGTGCTCTCAGCATTTCTGCACCGTAATGACTTTTCTCTCAGTTTACATTAATCAATAAGGACCAAAAAAAAAAAATCGCTTAAAATGTTTCCTGCATGTTATGGCGCTCCTTATATTTGTGCCTCTAGGGAGAAAATACAAATGTATCAGGAAACTTAAAAAAAAAAAAGTAGAAGCGATGGTGTAATGTTACAATAACTCTCTTTCTTCTAAGCAATTTGCTATTGATCCTCAGATCGGTAATATCCAAGAATTGTCCCGAGATCCTTCCTGTAAATATGAAGAAACTAATGGACTCAGAAGTGGAGCGGATCGGCGCTCTGGGTCACAGTTCACTTAAACCACTTTACATAATGCATGCCTTAATCATGCGAGGATAACGTCACTCTATTGCATACGATATATAGCTTTGGGGTGAACATGACCCATAAATTGTACGATGAGTCTCATCGGTCTACTTTATAGAATGAGAACGGATGCAACTTGTTGGGAAACTAATCTGCTTATTAGACCGGTCCATACTGATTGAAAGCCCATCAGTTTTTCTTGCATTTAGGCCACGTCCATCTGTGGATGTATTTGCCATGTAGGCAAACTAGGCACGCGCCTAGGGCGGCAAAGTTTAATTCCTATTAAAGGCTGCTAGTTCCACTTAGCATTATGTATACATTATCGATAATGAAGGGGATGTAGGATGATAGAGCATAATTATATTGGGGTTATAATTTAATTTAAAGCCCCCTTAATTCCCCTTTGCTGCATATATTAAATGAATGAGGTGCAAATAAGGCTTTTGTACTTGGGGTATTTCTCCATTCACCAGCTCTTACCTCTACTATTACTTACCATCATCATAATCATGGATGAACTATGCATTGGCCGTCCCCTCGCTCCCACACCCTCAATGGGGTTTGCGCAGTTCAAGACAGTCACCCTCGTATATGGGTTTTCTGTGACTGTCAGCGGTGGTGCGGCTACATATATCTTACTGGTTGTCACTATGCCAATTAAGCCCAAATATTGTTTTTTGTTTTCAGTTTTGCATTGAGTATATATGGTATATATATTCAATACTCAAAGTAAAAAAGTGGCAGAAAGACGGACGACCTCCTGTCTAAATAATTCCCATTATGGTCGGTCGCCCCATATTGGCTGTATCGGCCCCATGGATGAATCGCGTTGCTCCATGCACGTTGCTGATATCATCCACCTTCCAATGCGTTTTTTTACTTTCTTCTAGGTCAGTCCCCTTCTTGATCTGCACAGATGACACTTTACCCCCCTAAAAAAATAACCCATAGATGCTTCCATATAACAAACCCGAGTGTCGATACCAAAATGGAACCATAGCGGACGTCTCACACCCGCAGGGTATTCGGGAATTTACTATCTAATATAGAATAAAAAAGGAAAATAATTACTGAAGGTCAGAGGACCGACTTATGTTACGCCCATGATGAGATTTCTAAAGTAAGCGCCATTGCGCTCTAAGGCGGCTGATGCAGGACATCTTGGCTTGCAAAGCGGACCTTAATCGTGAAAAAGTCAGCGGGTCACATGACTTCAACAGCTTCCTACTCCTTAGGCCACGTTCACACGTTCAGTATTCGGTCAGTATTTTACATCAGTATTTGCAAGCCAAAACGAGGAGTGGGAGATAAATACAGAAGTGGTGACGTGTTTCTATGATACTTTTCCTCTGATTGCTCCACTCCTGGTTTTGGCTTACAAATACTGATGGAAAATACTGACCAAATACTGAACGTGTGAACGTGGCCTTAGATTTAAAAACTATTAGCAAAAATATATTTTTAGTTAAAATACATAAACAACCTAAAATAATAATAATATCAATGTATTATTATTTATTAATAATTTTTTTTTTTTTAATCTTTTCTGATGGGGCCAATCGTGCCAGGAACGGGATGTGGCCAATCATACCAAGATTCCAAAAAGGAAATGAATATTCATTGACCTCCACGTCCATGGGCATGGAATGCAGTGAATATTCATTTCTCTTTAGCATCGGGCACAGGAGTTAGCCGCAGCCGCCCACTCCTGCCTCTGTGACCCACTGCTCCGCAGAAACCGCTCCCCCACCACAGCCAGAGCCAGTACATCCTGACTATAAGATGCACCCAAAGACATACTGATAGGGAATTTAGATTGTGAGCCCCATCGGGGACAGCGATGATAATGTGGGCAAACTGTAAAGCGCTGCCGAATATGTTAGCGCTATATAAAAATAAAGATTATTATTATTATTATTATTAAAGAATAAATAATAATAGTAGTAAAAATAATAATAATTAAAAAAAGAATAAATAAGAATAAATAATACTAGTGGTAACATAGTAATAATAATAATAATAATAATAATAATAATTAAAAAAAGAATAAATAAGAATAAATAATACTAGTAGTAACATAGTAGTAATAATAATAATAATAATAATAATAATAAAAATGTAGTTCTCACTTTTGGGTCAGGTGACTATTTTAAATCTAGATCTAATTTATTTTTGTTGCAAGCTTATAAAAAAAAAAATTCTATAAAATCATCTCTTTTTTCCCTCCTCCCCACCGTCATTGTCCTGATGATTTTTTTTTGTTTTTTGTTTCATTTAGCCCACACTGTAATGTTAAAATCAATACATTTGGATTAGTAGTACACTTTGCATGCTGGAAAAAAGACCCGTGAACTGATACTGTGGAGCCAAAAGAGCCCAGCTGGTCATTAATGACAAAATACAAAGCATATTTCAGTGACCGTCACTGAGCCATTAACCCCCAGGGCTCCAGCAGCAGCAGGTTGAAAAAGAACACACAGCAAAGGCTTCTGCAGCACACAAAGAGTTAAGCTTCCTAGCTGTTAGAAGACAATTTCAATAGCGCCTTCCATAACCCCGCCTTCCCCAGCTCCCTAGGCCAATCAGATGCAGCCGTTATCTGACAGATAGTCCCATAAATGCATGCAAGCAGCCAGCCAATTTTCTAGCAAGGCTCTATCCAATTTTCATATCTACACCCTACTTTCGAGAGGCATCGACACAGTCTCTTTCTCTCTCTCTCTGTGTTTTTTTCTTTTCTTTTTTTTTTCTTTCCTTATTTTTCTTTTTCTTTTTCGTTTCCTTTTTTCCCCCCTTTATTTCAATTCTTCACAAAACACCAGATATAGTTTACTATTTATTTATTCATTCATATATTGCTTTACTTTATTATTTTTATTATTATTATTATTTAACTGGACATTTTGTCGCTTTTTTTTTTTTATTTTTTGCTTTTTTACCAGGGCAGTTCGTGGATTTAGGGCGTGGGGGAAAAAACTAATAATAACAACATAACAACAACAACAAAAAAAATACATCAAAAATACACAAAAACTTTTTCTTTTTTTTTTTTATTTCCAAAAACATACAATAAAACATTCTCGAAAAAATTAACTGTTGCCAGGAGAAAAAAGTCGGAGGTCGCGCGGCGCGAGAAAATATTAACAGTTTAAGAATGGTGATGGTAGGTATGGCAAATTTCTTTCTGTTCTTGAGTCCTGTTTGCTGTGTCGATACGTTGTGTCTGCGTCTCTTGTTCTGTGGGCATGCCGATCTCGCTGCTGCTTTCGTGATTGGTATCGGTGGGTTGATTTGTTTATTTATTTATTTTGGGGGGTTCCTTGTGCGGCTGTATCGATGGACTGATTTATTTTTTTATTTTTTTGGCTCCTTGTGTGATAGTATCAGTGGGCTGATTTATTTATTTATTTTTGGGTTCCTTGTGCGGCTGTATCGATGTTCTGATTTATTTTTTAATTTTTTTTGGCTCCTCGCGTGATAGTATCAATGGGCTGATTTTTGTAAAAATTATTATTATTATTTTTTTTTTTTTAATAGGCCGTGTTAGAATGCATATTATTGTCAAGGTCATTCCGGGTTTTGCACGCTCGTCTTAAGACAAAAAAATTTTAAAAAAAGCACCCTACGTACTGTGTATGGCATCGCCATCATCTGTCTCCATTTATCCTGTGAAATTGTGTGTGTTGTGAGGCTTCTTTTCTGTCATTGTGTTTCCGCACAAAGACTCTTTGGAGAAAAAAAAAAAAAAAGGAAAAAAAAAATCCCTTAAAAAAAAAAAAATCTCGCCCATGCTGCTAATTTCGGTTGCTCCTCTCTCCTTTCCCGAATGGTAATCTTCCATCGGAGTAATATATATAGAGGCTTGGTAAATGCTGCATATTGTATTTCAGAGTTTCCTGCCGTGACCTCATAAAGGAGGAGGAGGCTGGCGTGTGGTTGAGCGCGCACTCTGTGTATGTATGTGTGTGTGAGTGTGTGCGCGTGTGTCCTTCCTAGCGTCTCTTTGCCAGCGGTACTGTAAGGAGGAATGTCAGTTTTTACATAACGCTCTTTTTTTTTGGTTTTGACACTGTGACAAGCTTGAAGGCTCCATCTCAATAGTCACAGATGGAGTGGAATGGCTTAAAGATGGTAAGTGCATTCTATCCATTGCTATTCTTTTTCCTTTATTTTATTTTATTTTTTTTTTGGGGGGGGGTGATTTATTTGAAATGACGTCTGCAATTTCTTCCGGCTTTGGCTTCTTCTTCTTTTTTTTTTTTTAACATGGGTAATTCATGTCGAACGCATGACTCGCCGCGTTGCATCCGATCTAGGATAGGACCTTGACAACTATAATGTCAGTGCACGTCTATCACGGAATTACTTGGTGCTGTGTAATCTTCATTTGAATTACATGAGTCTTTGGCCGTGTCAGGATTTTTTTTTTTTCGCTCCCTTTACGCTGCTGCTGCTGCTGCTGTGCTTGCCTTAAAGCAAAAAAAAAAAATCCTCCCTTAAAAAAAAAGCCATTTGCCGCAGAATGCCAATATTTTTAATAAGTGCATCTGGCTTTTTCGGCTTTCCTTTCCTGTCCCCCCACCCCCCCAAAACACTGAGCGTGCAGCTCTTTGACGCTCCTTTTGTGTGCGTTTCTCACAATGGGTGTAAAGTGCCACACTTGAATCTTTGCAGTCGTGACCTGCATGGCATTTCATTGAACGCTGCAGGGACGCAGGGCGACAATGTAACCTACGGTTTCCTCCAAAATCCCTTTGGAAGACGTGGACCTTTAAGGCAAAAAAAAACAAAAAAAACACTTTCCCTTTCCTTCTAATTTGAGGATTCTTCATCTCCTCCAAACGCCTCTTCTTTTTTTCTTTTTTTTTTTTTTATGGTTCCGTTCTTTAAGGAATTGTCTTTGTCTGCTTGTTTTGATGGGTGTAAAACAAACAAGATTAGATGGAGCATTCTAAGCGAAAGCTATCGCTCCGAGGGGAAGCCAGAGAAAGGTTGCCCGGGAAACGACTAGGGAAAGAGCGGAGATAGGGGAGCAGGTGGCAATCATTTGGGAATATAGCAAGCGGCGTGAAAAAAAAAAAATAAAAGGAAGGAAGGAAGAAAAAAAAAAGGACTTGGGGTTACCGCTATCATCTGCACTGCGTTATAGCAGTCACAACTCTAATTATTCCTTACATATAGGTGCTAATTACATCTCCGCACAGATGAACGGTGGATCGCTAAACACTATTTTTAAGCATCTGCCTTCTCTGTAGAACCTAGTTTTCTTTTTATGCGTTACGCATACTAAGAAGAGCGAAACCTCGACCAACAATGTAGCACGCACATCTATTTATTGACATGTTTGTAAACGCATCTATATTATATGTATCAATACATACGTCTCGATGATCTACTTTTAAAGGGCATGCCGACTATGTACGATCAAGATTTTTCAGATATTTCAATATGGGCTTTACAGCACCGGCAGGGGGTTGAGATGAAGCAGTGTTGTCCCCCACCGCCCCCCAAACCTTAGTTGGTTTCAAGCAGAAAGCAGAATGTTTTATGAGCCTGGTAGCGTCGTCCTTCCCATATTTTACCTTCTTGACTTTCACTCACTTCAACGTTAGGTAGAAATGGGAGGTAGTCCAAAAAAATGGGGGGGGGGGGAGACATTTGGGGGTCTACGCCTTGCAACCTATAGCCAGAAAGTACTGTAGGAATTAACATATTCCAATGCGATTGTCCGTTTTCTGTAGAAACGTTGCGACTCGACAACATTGGGTTCTATATGGGGACGATGTGATGGTGCTTTGACGGAATTTTTCTAGGTTGTGTTTTTGAAAGTTAGGAAAAATGATGACATTTCGAGCCTTCGTCGTTTTAAGCCTTTGTTGAGTAAGGAAATACATTCAAACACGAGTACAAGAGGACGTATAAACCCCGCAATCAAAAGATATGTTTCACTCCAGTGCACAAAACACCTCAATTTCCATCTTGACTAAATGAATAATGGGATAGAAAGAAAGTCTATAGTCAATGGAGAGACAGCTGATAATGGAAGGGAATTGTTACGTCGCATTCTTCCGCGCGGTGCATCACATCCTATGTTGCCTATTTGTACACTATTACTCGCACATGGTTTGTGCATTCTGGTTATCATGTGTTTGGGGTGTTGATTCATTGTTGCACTTGGTTTTGGCCTTGGATATGGATTATTTTGTTAACCGGTCATTTTGTAGACTGCAATATTATCATTTCCGGTGTATTTTAGGAGGATATATGCCTCCTTGTGTTACAGGTCTAAGGTCTAACAAACTTAATACGCCTCTGATTAAGTGACTATGTCTGGACTAATACTTCCTGTTTGTCCATTACATTGCCCAGAGCTTCCTGGAGAAAAAGGGAAGAAATATGGGGCGATGACAACTTCAACAAATAGAAAAAAAAAAGCTGTTATTACTTATTGAGATTGGATCTGGGTGTGCAACTGGCTTAGGTTTCAACATTGCTGTCCTTCAGTGTTCTGCGCAAGAACACTCAATCACATACTCCATGGGAGGTCTGATCAATGGATGTACTACCAAGAACTGGAGAGTAGATGGAAAACAATGCAGTAAAAGTCTTCTCCAGTTTTAGTGTGTTTTCTCTATGTGCTGGTTGTAGTTTTAGTCCACTTTCTATTTGTGTTAGTTGAAGTTTTAAGTGTAGTTTTAGTGCATTTTATGTATGTGCTGGTTGTAGTTTCAGTTTATTTAATGTATATGCTGGTTATAGTTTTACGTGTAGTTTTAGTGCATTTTATGTATATGCTGGTTGTAGTTTCAGTGTATTTTATGTATATGCTGGTTGTAGTTTCAGTGTATTTTATGTATATGCTGGTTGTAGTTTCAGTGTATTTTATGTATATGCTGGTTGTAGTTTTACGTGTAGTTTTAGTGCATTTTATGTATATGCTGGTTGTAGTTTCAGTGTATTTTATGTATATGCTGGTTGTAGTTTCAGTGTATTTTATGTATATGCTGGTTCTAGTTTCAGTGTATTTTATGTATATGCTGGTTGTAGTTTTACGTGTAGTTTTAGTGCATTTTATGTATATGCTGGTTGTAGTTTTACGTGTAGTTTTAGTGCACTTTATGTATATGCTGGTTGTAGTTTTACGTGTAGTTTTAGTGCACTTTATGTATGTGCTGGTTGTAGTTTCAGTGTATTTTATGTATATGCTGGTTATAGTTTTACGTGTAGTTTTAGTGCATTTTATGTATATGCTGGTTGTAGTTTTACGTGTAGTTTTAGTGCATTTTATGTATATGCTGGTTGTAGTTTTACGTGTAGTTTTAGTGCACTTTATGTATGTGCTGGTTGTAGTTTCAGTGTATTTTATGTATATGCTGGTTATAGTTTTACGTGTAGTTTTAGTGCATTTTATGTATATGCTGGTTGTAGTTTCAGTGTATTTTATGTATATGCTGGTTGTAGTTTCAGTGTATTTTATGTATATGCTGGTTGTAGTTTCAGTGTATTTTATGTATATGCTGGTTGTAGTTTTACATGTAGTTTTAGTGCATTTTATGTATATGCTGGTTGTAGTTTCAGTGTATTTTATGTATATGCTGGTTGTAGTTTTACGTGTAGTTTTAGTGCATTTTATGTATGTGCTGGTTGTAGTTTCAGTGTAGTTTATGTATGTGCTGGTTGTAGTTTTACGTGTAGTTTTAGTGCATTTTATGTATATGCTGGTCGTAGTTTCAGTGTATTTTATGTATATGCTGGTTGTAGTTTTACGTGTAGTTTTAGTGCATTTTATGTATATGCTGGTTGTAGTTTTACGTGTAGTTTTAGTGCATTTTATGTATGTGCTGATTGTAGTTTCAGTTCACTTTATGTATATGCTGGTTGTAGTTTTACGTGTAGTTTTAGTGCATTTTATGTATATGCTGGTTGTAGTTTCAGTGCATTCTATGTATATGCTGGTTGCAGTTTTACATGTAGTTTCAGTGCCTTTTATGTATGTGCTGGTTGTAGTTTCAGTGCATTGTATGCATGTGCTGGTTGTAGTTTTAGTGCATTTTATGTATGTGCTGGTTGTAGTTTCAGTGCATTGTATGCATGTGCTGGTTGTAGTTTTTATGTGTAGTTTCAACACATTTTATGTATGTGCTGGTTGTAGTTTCAGTGCATTGTATGCATGTGCTGGTTGCAGTTTTACATGTAGTTTCAGTGCCTTTTATGTATGTGCTGGTTGTAGTTTCAGTGCATTGTATGCATGTGCTGGTTGTAGTTTCAGTGCATTGTATGCATGTGCTGGTTGTAGTTTCAGTGCATTGTATGCATGTGCTGGTTGTAGTTTCAGTGCATTGTATGCATGTGCTGGTTGTAGTTTCAGTGCATTGTATGTATGTGCTGGTTGTAGTTTCAGTGCATTGTATGCATGTGCTGGTTGTAGTTTCAGTGCATTGTATGCATGTGCTGGTTGTAGTTTCAGTGCATTGTATGCATGTGCTGGTTGTAGTTTCAGTGCATTGTATGTATGTGCTGGTTGTAGTTTCAGTGCATTGTATGCATGTGCTGGTTGTAGTTTCAGTGCATTGTATGCATGTGCTGGTTGTAGTTTCAGTGCATTGTATGCATGTGCTGGTTGTAGTTTCAGTGCATTGTATGCATGTGCTGGTTGTAGTTTCAGTGCATTGTATGCATGTGCTGGTTGTAGTTTCAGTGCATTGTATGCATGTGCTGGTTGTAGTTTCAGTGCATTGTATGCATGTGCTGGTTGTAGTTTCAGTGCATTGTATGCATGTGCTGGTTGTAGTTTCAGTGCATTGTATGCATGTGCTGGTTGTAGTTTCAGTGCATTGTATGCATGTGCTGGTTGTAGTTTCAGTGCATTGTATGCATGTGCTGGTTGTAGTTTCAGTGCATTGTATGCATGTGCTGGTTGTAGTTTCAGTGCATTGTATGCATGTGCTGGTTGTAGTTTCAGTGCATTGTATGCATGTGCTGGTTGTAGTTTCAGTGCATTGTATGTATGTGCTGGTTGTAGTTTCAGTGCATTGTATGTATGTGATGGTTGTAGTTTCAGTGCATTGTATGCATGTGCTGGTTGTAGTTTCAGTGCATTGTATGCATGTGCTGGTTGTAGTTTTAGTGCATTTTATGTATGTGCATGGGTGATGCACAGCAAAGCAGAAGCAATAATCCTATACTTTGCCGAGGTCGGTACAAGACTTAAAGACAATTTGGGATATTGTGAAGGTTTGTGCAGATAACAATAATTACCCCTGTAGATTTACAGCTGTGACTTGCAGAAATCCAAGACGTAGAACAATTAAAATCTCTTCTGAATTCCTTGGTTGCTGCAAAGGTTTATATACTGTATATATTGTTAGAAACTCACAGTTTGCCATGGACACCTCGGCAAATGATCCCATACCGTTAACAGTCTATTGATGCCCTCCATGTGAGTGAGAAGATAAGATCCCTACATTGTTTTTCCTATAGATTATTTTGGCTTCTCTTGATGTTCACAGTTCAGCACCTTGGTCAGCAGCCTAAGGGCCTAAGTATTCTTTTCGAGTCTTCGCTACGTTGTGTTTGGTGACATCGGATCCGTCTTCTTTTTCGTGACTTTAGAATCCAATTGCTCTCATTCCCTTTGTTCTGAAATGATCAGTGTCTCTCAGCCGCCACTGATTTCCATGAAGCCCCCCTCCTCCCTTTTTATTCTTTACCTCTTTGTTTGCCAAATGCACAGAGCATCGACAATTGCAATCTTTGCTTGTCCTGCGCGGACCACCAACACTACTTCTCCGCTGTGGACCGTTGAGGGGAGTAGTGTCCTTTCCCCGATGTGTGTTTAGCCTCTTGGCTTGTAACTAATAGGAATGTGCCTGAGAAATAAAATAAATATATATGAGGAATATAGGGGGATGTAATGATACCACTCCTGGCTCGCTCTTGGAGCCGCATACATCTCACACAGTTATTTGTCTATGGGACAGTAGAATGTGGAGACGTATTGAATAAGTGCTGCAATGCAGTATTTTTTTTTCTTCAATGTCATTAAGGTGTTTAGGGTTAGACGAAGAGGATGGTATTTTGGGGGACGTCGTTAAAAAGCATGGCTAATTTCAAGCTGTCAAATAGGGAGAAGAGGTGGAGGGGGGGGACAAATCCTCAAATTTCTCCTCCCTCCTTTTTTGTGTTGGCAAACGTGACCAATTATCCACAAAGATGACAGCCTGTGAAGGTTAAACTGGGGGATTGTCTGCTACTAGTTTATTCTTTCCTAAAAAAAGACATGATGTAATAGAAATGCATCCCTCCAAATAAACTGATGACTTAATCATTGGTCCATTATTACATAATGCACATTAATTAGCTTTGTAGGAAAGTAATAAAAAAGTGACTTAGACCGGAGTCAAATTTGTTACAAAACGCCAATAGTGTTACCTTTAATTTTCTATAGGACCATGGATAAATATATAGTATCAGCAATCATACACATCTGCACAACCAATTAAGCTCCGCTACATCTTGGGGATGAGTTATGTGTAAATATTGTAGATTTTCTTTTTTTTTTTTGGTAAAAAGTGCTAAAATATTATATGTTATAAATGGTTATTTTGGAACATCAAATCTGCATCTAAGAAAAATCTGAAAAGTTATGGAATCCGTTGACTTAAAGCTGCACTGAATGAATGGAATCTGATCCGGTTATTCTGGTTCCAATGTTTACAACTAATGATGCAACATAATAAAAAAAACCAGTGACGGAGAAGAAGTGCTGCAGACATCTGGCACGTGTGCCCCAAACCCCCTATAAGGACTGGCAGGTTAATTAAAAAAAAACAGTGACGGAGAAGAAGCGCTGCAGACGTCTGATAAGTGTGCCCCAAATCCCCTATAAGGTCTGGCAGGTTAATAAAAGAAACAGTGACGGAGAAGAAGGACTGCAGACATCTGACACGTGTCCCCCAAATCCCCTATAAGGGCTGGCAGGTTAATAAAAGAAACAGTGACGGAGAAAAAGCGCTGCAGACGTCTGACACATGTCCCCCAAATCCCCTATAAGGTCTGGCAGGTTAATAAAAAAAAAACAGTGATGGAGAAGAAGCGCTGCAGACGTCTGACACGTGTGTCCCAAATCCCCTATAAGGTTTGGCAGGTTAATTAAAAAAAAACAGTGACGGAGAAGAAGCGCTGCAGACGTCTGATAAGTGTGCCCCAAATCCCCTATAAGGTCTGGCAGGTTAATAAAAGAAACAGTGACGGAGAAGAAGGACTGCAGACATCTGACACGTGTCCCTCAAATCCCCTATAAGGGCTGGCAGGTTAATAAAAGAAACAGTGACGGAGAAAAAGCGCTGCAGACGTCTGACACATGTCCCACAAATCCCCTATAAGGGCTGGCAGGTTAATAAAAGAAACAGTGATGGAGAAGAAGCGCCGCAGACGTCTGACACATGTCCCCCAAATCCCCTATAAGGGCTGGCAGGTTAATAAAAGAAACAGTGACAGAGAAGAAGCAGTGCAGATGTCTGACACATGTCCCCCAAATCCCCTATAAGGGCTGGCAGGTTAATAAAAGAAACAGTGACGGAGAAAAAGCGCTGCAGACGTCTGACACATGTCCCACAAATCCCCTATAAGGGCTGGCAGGTTAATAAAAGAAACAGTGATGGAGAAGAAGCGCCGCAGACGTCTGACACATGTCCCCCAAATCCCCTATAAGGGCTGGCAGGTTAATAAAAGAAACAGTGACGGAGAAGAAGCGGTGCAGACGTCTGACACATGTCCCCCAAATCCCCTATAAGGGCTGGCAGGTTAATAAAAGAAACAGTGATGGAGAAGAAGCGCTGCAGACGTCTGACACGTGTCCCCCAAATCCCCTATAAGGGCTGGCAGGTTAATAAAAGAAACAGTGATGGAGAAGAAGCGCTGCAGACGTCTGACACATGTCCCCCAAATCCCCTATAACGGCTGGCAGGTTAATAAAAGAAACAGTGATGGAGAAGAAGCGCTGCAGACGTCTGACACGTGTCCCCCAAATCCCCTATAAGGGCTGGCAGGTTAATAAAAGAAACAGTGACGGAGAAGAAGCGGTGCAGACGTCTGACACATGTCCCCCAAATCCTCTATAAGGGCTGGCAGGTTAATAAAAGAAACAGTGATGGAGAAGAAGCACTGCAGATGTCTGACACATGTCCCCCAAATCCCCTATAAGGGCTGGCAGGTTAATAAAAGAAACAGTGATGGAGAAGAAGCGCTGCAGACGTCTGACACGTGTCCCCCAAATCCCCTATAAGGTCTGGCAGGTTAATAAAAGAAACAGTGATGGAGAAGAAGCGGTGCAGACGTCTGACACGTGCTCCCCAAATCCCCTATAAGGGCTGGCAGGTTAATAAAAAAAACAGTGATGGAGAAGAAGCGCTGCAGACGTCTGACACATGTCCCCCAAATCCCCTATAAGGTCTGGCAGGTTAATAAAAGAAACAGTGATGGAGAAGAAGCGGTGCAGACGTCTGACACGTGCTCCCCAAATCCCCTATAAGGGCTGGCAGGTTAATAAAAGAAACAGTGATGGAGAAGAAGCGCTGCAGATGTCTGACACATGTCCCCCAAATCCCCTATAAGGTCTGGCAGGTTAATAAAAGAAACAGTGATGGAGAAGAAGCGGTGCAGACGTCTGACACGTGCTCCCCAAATCCCCTATAAGGGCTGGCAGGTTAATAAAAAAAACAGTGATGGAGAAGAAGCGCTGCAGACGTCTGACACGTGCTCCCCAAATCCCCTATAAGGGCTGGCAGGTTAATAAAAGAAACAGTGACGGAGAAGAAGCGCTGCAGATGTCTGACACATGTCCCCCAAATCCCCTATAAGGGCTGGCAGGTTAATAAAAAAACAGTGATGGAGAAGAAGCGCTGCAGACATCTGACACGTGCTCCCCAAATCCCCTATAAAGACCGGCAGGTTAATAAAAGAAACAGTGACGAGAAGAAGCGGTGCAGACGTCTGACACGTGTCCCCCAAATCCCCTATAAGGGCTGGCAGGTTAATAAAAGAAACAGTGACGGAGAAGAAGCGCTGCAGACGTCTGACACGTGTCCCCCAAATCCCCTATAAGGGCTGGCAGGTTAATAAAAGAAACAGTGACGGAGAAGAAGCGCTGCAGATGTCTGACACATGTCCCCCAAATCTCCTATAAGGGCTGGCAGGTTAATAAAAAAAAACAGTGACGGAGAAGAAGCGCTGCAGATGTCTGACACGTGTCCCCCAAATCCCCTATAAGGGCTGGCAGGTTAAAAGAAACGCTTTATTGAATAAATTAGACATTCTTCTAGTTCCTCTAGCGCCGGGCTCCGTCATCCATTGGGGACAGACTTTATGTATTGCGTTAGTCAATTGTTTCTCATTACATTGATTCCAAGGGACTTCTAAATGTGCGCTCTCGTAATGACCCCTGACCCTGGGCTCTGTCACATTTACGGCACCATAAAGGGTAGTCTTATAAAGCTATAAACATAACTGTTTGGATACAGCCATTCGGAAAACAAGAAAGAGCTGATGCATAAAGGGAAGGATTAAGATGCAAATATTTGCAGCTCTATGACAGCTCGTAAGAGAGGAAAGACTTTTGTCAAGTCAAATAGACATTTCCGGTAACGTCTGCTGTATTCTGCCCATCAACACAAGGATTAATAGGGCTGGGGGGGCTATGAAGAAAAGGAAAAATCACTACAGTATAATAGGCCTATGGTAAGAAGTAAGTTTCAATACCCCACCTTATTTATGAGACCCCCATATGATCATGTGACAGCAGAGATTGTCCCCTCATCCCAAAATTACTGACTATAATAAACCTTACAGTAGTTTTCTACTGGGGACTTTTTTTTTTTTTTTACTTAATTGCATGTATATGAGGCTAAAATCATTCTTGCAATCAGGATTTCATTAAAAATGTTGGCTGTTTCCTCACATATTCAACTTTGAAGTGGTCTTTGGTCATAAATCAGCTGAAAGGAACTCAGAAAAAGATAAATAAAAAAAGGTAGAAACTCCCCCCGAATGAGCTTACTGATGGATTCCCAGTTGACTCATTCTGCAGCCAGCAATAGAAAGTGCGGAACAGGGGCTTCAGGAAGCAAACTGTGCAATATTTTTAATGAAACCCAATTGCAGCAATAATTTTTAGCCCCAAATGAAAGCTTTTAGGCCAAAAGGAAAATTGTTGTCTTTATTTTTTTGTTTTAAATCCATATTGGAATATTTTCAGATAACAGACCAGTGTTGGATAGTGGCTATGAAGAGTGTCTCAGGTTTTGGAGGATCTGGGATGTCCATGCATTTCTTCAGGCAGTTTATTAATTTTATTGGGAGTCATGTAATACCTTATTTCCCCTGTGGGGGCGCTGTAAAGGAACTAACTGACTTAAAAATGTTACACTGTTTTATGCTTTTGTTTCTCTATAAATTCAACTTTGGTGTGATCTGTGGTCATAAATCAACTGAGAGGAGCTCCGAAAAGGCCAGATAAAAGAGTCAGAAGCTCTCCCATTGGACCATCAGAAAGAGCTCACTGACAGATTCTCAGTTAACTCATTCTGCAGCCAGCAATAGACAGTGCAACACAAACCCCTATACCCATATATTACAACTGAGGATCACAGCAGCACAATGTAATTCAGCCAGAGACCAAATATATTTAATTAAGTTGACCCTATAGTCCAGAACATTATGGGGGAGGGGGAACATTACTTTTAGGAGTTCGTGAAAGAACATGATTCCATCTCTGATACTGTAACAGAATTAACAGGCGCATTATTAATATTCATGATTACCATTTGGCCCATAGAAAAAAATATATTGTAACTTTCCTATGGGGCAAATGAATTGCAAAATGTGTCCGTTTACATATGGAAAGTAGAAGTAGTAGAAACTTTTTGTGTAAGCTCGAGTATTTTTACAATGGAAGCCAATGGGGGGGGGGGGGAAAGAAGTCGATATTTGGCGTTCTTTTACGCAATATACATTTGGATACTTTTTTGTATTTTGTTTTTTAAAGAATGGTGTAAAAGTTTTATATATATAAAAAAAATGGATCCCACAATGTACACAGTCTTACAGAACCGACAATGTGGGGTCGTTACGTTCTGCCGTAAATGAAGACCATTACTATGGTAATCCTCCATGATGTATAGGAATTCATTAGTTATATATCCCCGTCCTATATTATATACACAGTTTGCAACATATGAATAGAATCTACAGGGAAGCTGGGAAAATGAATCTGTTCCTAAGCAATAAAATATTAATATCGTTATCGTACTAGTTAGTAGTGTTGATGTCTGTGCAGGGTGGTCAGTGTTACCAAGCAGGACGACTGGTAGGCAACATCAGGGAAATTTTGGATTATTTTTCTGTACAGATGTGACAGTAACAATAATAATAGTTATCATGTAAGAATTATTATTATTTTACAATTAACATATTATTACATTAATTATTACTTCATTATTTTACTATTATTTTAAAATTATTAAATTATTTTATTTTTAGATTCTCACTATTATATTATTATTATTTATATTATTACCTTTATTGTACATTATTATACATGTACCTGCAATTATTGTCACAATAACAATAATAATTGTTAATAATAATAATAATAATAATATAATTGTTAATAATAATAATAATTATATTATTATTATTATTATTATTATCAATTTTATAATTATTAATAATACAATTTAAATTATTATTATTATTAATATTATTGAGACAATATAAAATTAAGCAATTTATAATATATTAATAGTAAAGTAATGAGAGGATAATAAATATTATGATAATAATTATATATTAATTTTAAAATAATAATAATAATAATAACTTTTTCTGCTCGGTCATTGAATAAGAAGAGTCATCGCGTAATATAGTGTACTTTTATTATGTTGGTCACCAACTACCTAGAACCTACCTAGATCCATGTTTGTCATACCCACTAAGGCTAGATTGCATCATGCCTTGAAATGTGTGACCCAGACATATGCAACTTTTTTGTATATATTAAGTCATATCCACCAATGACTCACGTGAAAAGAAAAAGGCAAAATTTGGGATATACTCATCTGGAGAAGACCAGTCAAGTGCACCCAGACCTATATACAGTATACTGACTTATACTGGCCAAATATCTCAAAAAAGGGGCCCTCTTTGGAGAAATGCCCACCTAATGTTAGTCTATGGGCAAGGTAGATGTCCATTTGGAAACATTTGCCGCCAAAGGCGCTGGCCAAACACGTTGCGAGCCTCAGAAACCCTTGAAAAATGGACCCAATGCATTGCCATGTGTAATTAAGCCACCTTCATTGTAACTACATTTAACACCATCATTTTTACCAGGGGAAAATATATATATTATTAGTTTTTATTACATTGTTATTACCAAACATCTGCCATATACATGTTGTGCTGGTACATTATCTAACCATTCCTGAAAAAAAAAATTCCCTCCTCTTCCATGAAAAAGGGCCATTGTTTTGCGATATCTCCAGCTAATTGTAGTCTATGGCCAAAGAAGATGTTTATTTGGTAGTATTTGCCGCCAAAGGCACTGGCCCAAAAAAATTGACCCAATTCATTGCCATGTATAATTGAGCCACCTTCATTGTAAGTTTAATGCCATAACTAATATGTGGTTAAAATGTATATTATCAGGTTTTATTACATTATTACGAAACGTCTGCCAGATAGACGTGCTGGTACATTATATAACAATTCCTAAAAAAAAAAAAAAATTCCCTCCTCTCACATGAAGGGGCAATGAGATGCTTAAATGGCCTTTCATTTCCTCGGCCTTGCATAATTTTTACCCAGACTTATATCAAAGAAGAACTGGAAGCTCGGAGTTTCCTCCTGCCCTGCTCCACCATCCTTCATTATTCTGTATCCCCAGAGGATCAGGTGATCTTGAAAGGCTACGGAAATGTTTAGAAGCACACAGAATATTTAATTAAATCGGATGGAGACATGGCAAGGGTGAACGTGCGCACTGCGAGGGGTGGGGGGGTAATAGGGTCGGAGAAATGGATGTGCACGCACATTTGCAAAGATGTGACTGCAGCACGGTACAAAATGCAGAGCCAGCTAACCGAACGCTGCCCCGCGCTCGCTCTACCGCATGAAAGGTTAACCCTTTCCGCCTGATCTATCTGGCTTTTTTTTTTCCTCGCCTAGATGCACTTTCACCCCATCACTGTCTTTATATAAAATACCGTACTTCCTTATGCAGTAAAGTAACATTACAGATGTAGCAGAGCCGGGAAACACATCGGGCTGTGTCGTTTGTGCATTGTGAATCCTCTTATACCTTTACCTGCAGTTTTCAGTTTTGGGGTTGACACAGTGTGATATTGCAATACGAAGCTCCCTTTCAGCTCTCCTGTGTCTCTGATATACAGTGCAAAGGCTTTTTTTTTTTTTTGCAAAATATTCAGATTTTTAGCTCACAAATGGCCTACAATTCCTGCAGATACATTAAACAGATGTTACATGAATTATCTAGGGTAAGAAATATTCTGTTTATGGAGGCATGGCAAGGCTCAATCTCCGGGGGGACTAGTTGCCACCTGGGCAGTGAGTGGTGCTTGTTAAGAAGGGAAGATGGTGCGGGGAGATACTGTGTGTCTATTAATATAGGTGCAAGGCAATGGATATACAGTATATATTGGACTGGGGTGCCAGTAACCAACCTCAGGGCCCCACTTTCAGCAAATGTGACATTATCCTCAATCTTAAATTTATATACCAAAGATCTGGGTAGATTGATAAATGAATAAGATGCTGCCATTTTCTTTACATAGTGATTCAAGAATATTGTGCCAAGTACTGCTCATATAAGAGGATCATGGCCCATTCCTGCAGAGCGGCCCACCGGAGGATTCTCCTGTTCTCCCGTGGGCCAGTCCAGGCCACTCTCTCTCACCCACCCATCAGAACCTAAGGTGCTATGCGCATGTTCGTGTTTTTGCATGGACTAAGTGTCTGTAAAAAACACACAGACAAATGTCCATTTTGATGACAAGGGTCAAATCAAGTCTATGGGTCCGTGGAAAACCAGTACAGCACACAGGTAACATCCGTGTGCCGCCTGTGTTTAACATTGCAAAGTAAAGGAGAAGCTTTGTAATTTTTATTTCTTCATGCATACTGGAAAAACACTGATGGGAAAAACATACACATGCATGGAATACACAGTAACCCAACACACTGATGATACCAGTACCATTTTTACATGGGCGTGTGAAGGAGGCCTAAAGGTGCAAATCCAAGTCTGGTCCAAGATAGATAATATCCAAAAAATGGCAATACTTCTCCATTAAGTGAAAACGTTTAGGTGCTTATAATATTGCATATCCTATAGCAATGCACTTATGAATTCTGCAGTTTTCAGTTACATTGTAGAGGGTGCATTTTTGTGCCATGGGTAGTACAGATCCTTTGACAGAGGCATAACTCTAGTAGGTGCGGGGGTTGCCTTTACATTCGAGTCCTGTAGCCTAGAAGAAACACAAAAAGCCCCTTTAACCTATATGTGTCACACTGTGACGATCTTCGGTAAATAAGAGAGGGGCTCAAACTGGTACTGAGACCCTAACTGTCCCTGTGGTACTCATAAAGGTAGAGAGGCCTGGGTCTCTGACCTTGCTATGCTCCTGTTAATGTCCTAAGCTGTCCCCTCCCACTCTCCCAGGAGGCCTGGGACAGATATGTTAGTGTATATACAGTGGGGAAAAAAAGTATTTAGTCAGTCAGCAATAGTGCAAGTTCCACCACTTAAAAAGATGAGAGGCGTCTGTAATTTACATCATAGGTAGACCTCAACTATGGGAGACAAACTGAGAAAAAAAAATCCAGAAAATCACATTGTCTGTTTTTTTTTCATTTTATTTGCATATTATGGTGGAAAATAAGTATTTGGTCAGAAACAAGCAATCAAGATTTCTGGCTCTCACAGACCTGTAACTTCTTCTTTAAGAGTCTCCTCTTTCCTCCACTCATTACCTGTAGTAATGGCACCTGTTTAAACTTGTTATCAGTATAAAAAGACACCTGTGCACACCCTCAAACAGTCTGACTCCAAACTCCACTATGGTGAAGACCAAAGAGCTGTCAAAGGACACCAGAAACAAAATTGTAGCCCTGCACCAGGCTGGGAAGACTGAATCTGCAGTAGCCAACCAGCTTGGAGTGAAGAAATCAACTGTGGGAGCAATAATTAGAAAATGGAAGACATACAAGACCACTGATAATCTCCCTCGATCTGGTGCTCCACGCAAAATCCCACCCCGTGGGGTCAGAATGATCACAAGAACGGTGAGCAAAAATCCCAGAACCACGCAGGGGGACCTAGTGAATGAACTGCAGAGAGCTGGGACCAATGTAACAAGGCCTACCATAAGTAACACACTACGCCACCATGGACTCAGATCCTGCAGTGCCAGACATGTCCCACTGCTTAAGCCTGTACATATCCGGGCCCGTCTGAAGTTTGCTAAAGAGCATTTGGATGATCCAGAGGAGTTTTGGGAGAATGTCCTATGGTCTGATGAAACCAAACTGGAACTGTTTGGTAGAAACACAACTTGTCGTGTTTGGAGGAAAAAGAATACTGAGTTGCATCCATCAAACACCATACCTACTGTAAAGCATGGTGGTGGAAACATCATGCTTTGGGGCTGTTTCTCTGCAAAGGGGCCAGGACGACTGATCCGGGTACATGAAAGAATGAAAGGGGCCATGTATCGTGAGATTTTGAGTGCAAACCTCCTTCCATCAGCAAGGGCATTGAAGATGAAACGTGGCTGGGTCTTTCAACATGACAATGATCCAAAGCACACCACCAGGGCAACGAAGGAGTGGCTTCGCAAGAAGCATTTCAAGGTCCTGGAGTGGCCTAGCCAGTCTCCAGATCTCAACCCTATAGAAAACCTTTGGAGGGAGTTGAAAGTCCGTGTTGCCAAGCGAAAAGCCAAAAACATCACTGCTCTAGAGGAGATCTGCATGGAGGAATGGGCCAACATACCAACAACAGTGTGTGGCAACCTTGTGAAGACTTACAGAAAACGTTTGACCTCTGTCATTGCCAACAAAGGATATATCACAAAGTATTGAGATGAAATTTTGTTTCTGACCAAATACTTATTTTCCACCATAATATGCAAATAAAATGAAAAAAAAACAGACAATGTGATTTTCTGGATTTTTTTTTCTCAGTTTGTCTCCCATAGTTGAGGTCCACCTATGATGTAAATTACAGACGCCTCTCATCTTTTTAAGTGGTGGAACTTGCACTATTGCTGACTGACTAAATACTTTTTTTCCCCACTGTACACGTAAGACAAGCAGGGATAACAAAACGCAACTTGCATACAAAAACATTCACCAAAGGTAGAGAGGAATAAAGGGAAAAATAGGAAGGTACAAACCAAATGGGAATAGGATATAGAAGAAACCATACACCCAAAACAACAAACAACAATCTCCAGCAGCAACTACAATCTCCAACTTCAGCACACCCATTCCAGCAAGCAAGGAAGTAAAACTTTCACGGGCAGGGATGAGAAGGTCTGAGCAGGTGCTATAGAGAGAGAAATCAAGAAGGTCAGGAACAGTTATGAGATGGAGCTTCATGTCTCTAACCAGCACACAAAGAGTCATTAACCTCTTCAGCGCCAAAGGAAACAAAGTCCATTTAATATGAGGAACAAAACACACAGGCTAAAGGGAAGACCTGCAATTCACAGTATATAAGTAAAGATCGCCTAACCCAAGATCTCCCAGGAGGACGCCACACACTGATGACAATATGATAAGAGCAATACTCCCTCGGGGGGCACATGCAGAAGATGCCCATGTGCAAAAACATTATATGGACCTTTTGCAGTCCAATAATTCCTCATAATACACAATTATACCTAGTTTGGAGCTTATAGTGGCCCCCTCACCTCCTGGTCCCCTATGTGGCAGCACATGTTGCAGCAATAATATGTCCACCACTAGCAATACTATTAAAGACTCAAGATTTAGGGATTTTGCATTGGTATCTATAAGCTTTAAGTTATTCCTCAGCCCTTTGATGTTTTGGTGACTGAGTCGGTATTTGAAGCTCCTTGTATAACTTCTTTGTAGATCACCAAGCGTCTTGATCACATTTCGTGGCCTGGTGTGAAAGTTTTCTGTAATTACAAAGTTTTACTGTTAGTAAGGTTGAAAAATACACAAATCCATCAGTTCCAACCTAATTGATGAAGCATGTTATTCTGTATATTCTTCTAATAGTCCCTCATTTATCTACTAAAACTTTGCTGCTTTGATAGAAAGCTTAAACCAGTGTATTATAAACCTGTGCTAGGCAAAGATGTAATACGGTGCCCGTGACTTGCTATGGTCCTACACTGTACCTCTAGAGGGTTTTTTAACCAAATTGGCACAAAATATCACTTGCCATATTACAGAGGTACCCTACTGTACAAGGAATGGATACAAAGGCTGGTGCCTACAGCGCAATAATATGGAGACTCTAAAGGACTCTCCTCGGTGTTTGTGTATGCGGCCTTGAATGCCCGAGACCAGATTGCCATGCTTATGCCTCAGATAATCTCAAGTAACCCCAGAAACAAAGCTTCTAGTGGAGAAAGATCCATAATATAGCAAGTGATGGAAGGTGACACGGTCCCAGATCTGCAGACGGTACCGCGGTCCCATAGCACTTTCCCATGCTGATGTTAACCATAGATAAGTTGAGGCTATGTTCACACCTCTATCTAATGTATGCTCCTGATCCATCACCAATAGACTTTCATGCTAACAAAAAGGATCCATTTAACAAATATGTTTTCTTACTGGGTCCTGCAGAATTGGAAAATGTACTCTACTTTGCTATTCTGTACTTTTTTCTTATACCGGCCACACAAAAGCCAAAAAGAGATTTTTTTTTTTTTGGTCCCCCTATGGACAAGTCAGTGTCCACATCAGCAGTTTATCCAGTGTAAAGGCTAAACGTAAGGCAAAAATGCAATATGAATTTAATCATGAGCAAAGCCGAGGATGGCAGGAACCTGGGCGGGAAAATAATCTTGTGGTACTTCTTGCTGGTCTGTTTTTTAAAGAATACATTTATCATTTATGAATAAAAAAATGTTTGCATTGATTAAAGTTTTTTGGGGTTTTATGGGACTTTAACGTTGATAATTAGAGTTGGTACAACATTCGCCCATCCCAGTCCATTGGCTGCAACGGTAATCTGTGGCCACTGGAGGTGAACTGGAGAACCTCCTCCTAACTGATGGCACCCATGACTCTTCTTTTGAAAAAGCCACACATGTGACGTTGCGCCGAGCCGACTAATTAAAAGGAGGGCTGCGGATACCGTCGGATTACAGGCAGTTCTCTTGTTCTCATTCAGCGGCCACAGACTGCTATCATGGCCGATATAGTGGGATGTGCAGAATGATTCCCACCAACTCTATCGATGACCCATCCTTAGGCTAGGGTCAGACAGCAGTATATTCTCTCATCCGAGAGAATGGGGCAGATTATGCAAATTATATACTTTTGAAACTCTGATCAACGTATGATCATACAGTTCTCCAATTTTCTCGGATGCGAAGAAGATGGAAAAATAAATTTTCCATCTTCTCCATTGTGTTAGTCCGTTGCAATCGAACTGCACTCAGTTGTCATCTGAGTGCGCTCCGATGGTTTCCACGGACTCATTGACTTGCATGGCCGAATATGGGATCAAACTCAGACATGTAGCCATTATTTTCTTGGATCAGCTCAGTACGAGGAAAACATCGGACATGTGTGCGGACCCATAAAATGTTTTGTAAAATCTCCATCGATCCATACATATGGCCATGTGCCCGAGCCCTAAGGATAAGTATTAATATCAGATTGGTAGGAGATCACCTCCACTGATCATCAATATCAGACTACTGGTGGTCTGACCACTGTCATCACCACCGATTAGCTGATTGAAGGTGACGGATCTTTCCCAGCTACATATATTGTGTAGTGGCTACAACTAGCAGTGCAAGATCTCTCCCATTTGTTTGCATGGAAGAGAGATTTCAGTACCAATCACGGCCACTATGGAAGAGAGATTTCAGTACCAGTCACGGCCACTATGGAAGAGAGATTTCAGTACCAGTCACGGCCACCAAAGTCCAGAGCTGAGCCTCCTCCGATGTGCCATACCACCTACAGTCAGCAAATCGAAAACCCTTTCAATGTTTGTTATAGTGATCTACTGTATATTGTATGGTGCCACACATAAATTTACCATCCTAGATATGTCATATCTAATAATCCAATTTTCCAAACTCCAATCTATTCTTTTCATCTTGGGCCTTCATAATCTTAGTTATAATCTTTCTGGATGAGATGTTTTTGTTTTTCCAGATTGGAATTCTCAATGTTCTATCTGCTGTTCAGGCTCCATTTATCACCGTCTGTACAAATACCAATGCACAGGCATATATATGACTGCCGGTATATGATATCGTGCTTTTTCTCCTCGCAGTATGTGAGGCTTAGTTATCAGCTAATTATTATCTCTACATTCACAACAAAGATGGAGCAGGAGTGGGAGAGAACTGGAGTCCTCTGCTTTTTTAGCTTACTCTCAGTATGTTTCTGGCTTCACCCACCACCAGCTTGTCCTTAACGTAGTCATTAAAAACAGCAGAACCGTATTGAGCTGATGGAAATATAATCAGACGCTATAGGGGAGACGCTGGCTGATGGAGGCTTTCTTCAGGTCTATATTGTCTAGCGATATAGTATTTCTGCCTCAACGGTATTGAAGGCCGAGCAGAGTAAATTGTTAGTTTCCAAGCTAATGCAAATCATTTGTGTGCAATTTGTGGAAATATTGATGTAACAGGACCCGATTTGCAATTAATTGTTGTGCATCATGTTAAGTGGCCGAGCAAAGCTCATACGTATGGCTCAGGAGCCTAGAACATGGAGGAACATAGATTGCCTTCATAATATGGAGGCATCTCATATACGGCCGTATGGCGTAGGACACCTTGAGGGAGGTGGATCTTCCCTAAAAGCAGCCTAAAAACGGCATGCCATAACCCTATAGGCCACTATGGATGACGGATTGCATCTATAGGAGCTTGTATGGAGCCATAACATGGCCATGGGCAAAAGATTTAAGGGTGTTTTCTGAGACTCTTACAAAATAAGACAAAGGTGGGATTATTCTTACTCTGTAACTCAGCTGCCATTCCGGTGAGTCATATTGGTCATTGTTTAGTTGACGGCATGCAAGATGTCCATATCCTTCTACCAGCTTCAGCCAGTACTGAGTGAACCCAATTAAGTACCAGGACCCATGGTTTTTGGGGAACCCAGTCTTCCCAGGTATGTATTTGTGACATCTTCCGTACGTGATGGTTGGCTATGTGTAAACACTGAGTATATGGAGTGGACTTGGGATCTGAGCCTGACCGTACAGCTTGGATGCCGGATGCGTTATACGACCCACAACCAAGTCTAACTGCTAAGATCAGAGCTGGCTCAAAGTACAAGGGTTTAGATGCTACATCAATCCTGACCGCAGCATTTAAGAGGTTGGAAATGAGGGATGGTGTCTCCCCTAATGTCCATCACCAATACTTCCCCCCTCAATATGATTAGCATTGTCATTCCCCCATGTCAGCTATGCTTGTACACTTGAGCCTTGGTTCGTAGGAGACTGATAACAGTAGAATAAAATATTACCGCATAAGAACAGACGAAGCAATCAAATAAATGAGGCTTCAAGTCTCTTCTGGTTACTAATAAAAATGGAACTAAGAAAAAATATATATATTTATATATATATATTTTAAAAGTAAAATTTATAAAAGTCCATATCACCATCCTCTCTGTTTTTGCCAGAACATATTGTTAGTGAAACCTAACAATTAAAAAAAGTTAACATATTGTTTAGTATTGCACAGCACGTAGCTGTCCAAACTATTAAGACATAATAAAATTTACGCCAACGCAGAAAAACAAAAATCAAATTGGTCATTTCACCACCCCAAAAAATGAAATAAATAGAGATCAGAAAAAGCATAGGGTAGTGAGTAGGGACCCCAAAATAATGGTGATATAAACTCCAGTTTGTAGTGCAAAAAACAATCCTTGATATACGATAACTAGATCAACCAAAGAATACAAAAAAATATATAGTTGCTCTTGAAAGGTGAGGAGGAATATCGAAAGTAAAGATTGTTCCTCGAAGACTGTGTTGAGCAAGAGCTTCCATAAACTGGGAGCCAAGTCGGCAGCTACTCCCTGTCCTCGGCATTCTTTTACTTGCTAGCCTTCCTGATAAGTGATTGTCTGCAGCTGTCATGTAAGTAGACAAGGATAGACAATCTAGTTAGAAAGCGCAGGATCTCAGAAAACCCTTTTTGGGTAATGCGTTGGGTACACCGCTATGCGTGGTACGCCGATGTACTTACAGATGTGATGAAAAGTTGTAGCCTGCTGCAATAAAAGCTCAGCTCTGCTATATTTGTAGAACGTGAGGGTCAAGTAGCAGATCAGCTAGGAGCACTCTCCGGTCTCGGTCTGATTTTCACTATAACATTAGTTGCTCTAGATCTTTTTTTTATTTTTTGAACAGGAATCTATTTGTCAACTTGATATCCTCCAGGTATACAATTATTAGGCATTTGCACTGCGCTAAATCATCACCCCCTGAGAGTTTAATTAACACTGTGTTCTTAATATTTCTATGTTTTATTTAATTTTCAAAGACTCCTTTCCTGCTAGTTTATTCATTTCAAATTAGCATTTTTTTTTCTTCTCCAGAATATCATTTGGTATTATTATTAAAAAAAAAAAAAAAAAAGAACGAGATTATGTATTGGACTGTTTTTAATTTCATATTGAATTTGTCCTTCTGCGATTGAAATTTCAAAGTATTGTTTGCACTGCATAAATTACTTTTAATTGCATAATGGTGTGGAAGTTAATTACGGGTGGAGGAAGCGGTTGTCCTTTGTGTTTGTATTTTATTTTAGGGAAGTAATCTGCACTAAGTAACGGTCAGGTCCGGGTTCTTTGGTGGGTTTACATGGCGCGGCCTTCATTAGAGAATGTAGTAGTCATCTTAGGAGAACAGAACTGTTGGATTGTTGTTAATTTATAACCATAAATGTGGATTTCATCATTTCTTTCTAATAAATTGTGAATTGTTCTTAAACATCAGTTGAATTAGACATTAAAAAATGAAAAATAATATTGGTAATTGGCTTTTGACCATAGATATGTGTTGTGGTCTCACCCTGGCTTGGCCAGTCCAATCTATCTCGGCACACATGTGAAGACAAATACTATAAATGATGTATAGTAGAAAGGGACCAGTTACAGATTTGACATTGGGAGTAGGATTTTATTAGGGTTTGGATAGTGCTGTTGACTTTATGTTGTAGAGTAGTGATCCCCAACCATTCTTACCTCGAGAGCCACATTCAGCTTTGAGAGGGAGGTTCGCCCCCTCGCCCCCAAATAGTGACATCAAGCTCCTGCCTCCCCTACAGTGGTGACACCCAAAGCCTCCATTATCTGCATAATGACAGCCATGGCTTCCCCACAGAAAACATGCCAAGGCACATGGGTGGACATATCCTTGGTGCAACCTGATCAGCCACACAGTGACCCAAGAATTAAGGGGGGCCCCTACCACCCCCAAAGCAGGTGGAATTGGGCATTACGATGAGCTATTTTACTGCAAAGTTCCCATATGCTGTTTTTGCACAGGGCCCTCTTCTATCTGTGTCCGTCAGTGCCAAGTCAGTTTACAGAAATCCGGGGGTTCCCACATTACCCTCATTCCTTATTCTTGCATCAAGCATACCTGCCACACTATCGCCTCCAGCTTCAAGCACCCCTTCTACCTATCATTATAATCCTATGTCTAGCCTGGCATTCATTTAGTTTATGTCTCTACCCCTAGGCCAGTACATGCCCATCCACATCTGCTCTTCTATGTTGGGGCTACTCCTAAACGTCACTATCTGGAGACCTGCTCTTCATAACTGTTTAATAGATCTGGTGCTAATGCACCAAGTTGGCAGACAGCCGCGAACCACACATCATGGTCCCGCGAGTCACATGTGACTCTCGAGTCACAGGTTGGGGATCTCTGTTATAGATCATACAAGAAATCCATGATTTCCAATGAAGGTCATTACTTGCTTGTTAGTTGGGGTCTGAAGATCGCTTTTTACTGTTTGGCTCCTTTACTTATACCCCAGCACTGTAAATGAAGGGTCAATGACAGTTTAGACAGTTTAGTTGACAGAATTGACATGCCAGGGTAAATGACATGAAGAGACAGAATCTAAGCAATGCCTTCCCATACGTCAAACTCAGCAGTGTATATTTCCTGTACGCATTACCGTATATCACTAAGTTCACATCTGTGTCTGAAGTTGCGCTAAGAGCCCCCATCACATTTATGGAAAAAAATAAACTGCATGCCATGATATTTTAACTAACAAAACAAGAGACCCTGATGAAACCCATGTTCCTTTCTCATTATTCAAAGCACGTGATAGGTTGCCAGCCAAGAGCCTGCTATTTAAAATAGATGGTTTGCTTAAAAAATGACCTGTCACTTTCCATAAATATTTTTATTTTTTTTACCTGGTGTAAATGCCGCTGTTCTCCTGAATCCAGTGAGGTTTTTCTCTTGCCCCTGCGCCTCTCTATTCCTGAGATATGGCCTCCTCTTCCCAATATGTAAATGTAGTCTTTTTAGCGAAGTGGATGTGATCTTTAACTCTTCGGCATGGGTGTCTTCTTGAAGACCACATCCAGTTGGCTAAAAAGACCAGATTTATATACAAGGAAGAGGGGACCATTTCTCAGAAATGGAGAGGTGCAGGAATAAAAAAAACAACAATGCCGGATTCAGGAGAACAGCATAATTGGCACCAGGAAAAAAAATTACGTACTTACGGCCAGTGATAGCTCCTGTTTAAGGTTCATTAGGCCAACCAGTGGAAATGGTTTTGGATGACCACCTTTACAGAATGAGTCTATAGCCACTACTAATTGCATCAAAGGTGTATTGTAATTATTACATACCAAAAAAAACATAATGAATCAGTACAAATAGATTATTTGTGAGTCAACTATAAGAAAAAAAAAGCCTTGTTAGAAGAAATTGTCTATAAAGTCATCTCCAAATGGGTTTGTCTCCTGCTGGACTTTTAAAGCCTTATTGCATTAGGGGCTCATTATCATGCCTGGCCTAGGAACTTGAGAATCTCTTGGTACTTTGGTCAACCCCAATACCTTGCGATAAAGGTATCAATGACTACAAGAATAACGGTCTTGAAATTCCACAAGATGAGAACTTCCTTTACGTTCCTTTGGCTCAAGATATCCAGAGATGAGTGTTGTGACCAAATTTAGTCTGCGTGAGACCGTGCCAAATTTTGTTTTGTGAAAGTCCATGATGGAAAAGTGAGGATACAAAAAACTGCCTGACTACGTTGAAAATAACTTTTTAATGTTTCTTTTTATCTATTTTTGTTTCTTGTGGTGCGAAACGTAATTTATACAAAAAGATTTGAATCAAGGTCCGACTAGCAAAATTTCATTCAAAATCAAATTATAGAAGTTTTCTTAAATATTGACTATTTTTTTTACATCTAAGACACCTTCCTAGGAAGTTGATTATCTCTACTTGTTTTAGTCTAGAGTCTGATGTGCCAGATCCAGGAATAGTGAAGTAGCTATCACATCCACATGGAAGTTGTCCTATCTCCGAGCTTTCTAGAAGCTCCCGCCGGTGTGTTGTAGAACAGCCTGGAGCAAAAACAAAACACAGTTTTTGAGAGAGTAATGATTAGAAATTTATTTTCCAATGAGAACATCCAGTTTTCTTCCCTAAAACATTAACCATTGAGGGAGGACAACGGCATGACTGTACGTTACTGACCCTCTGCGTTTTATTGCATGGAATGTGAGCTTTTTGTTTAAAGGGAAACTGTCACTCAATTCATGGCGCCTAAACTTTGAGCTGCATGAATCAGATTCTGGCAGCACGATTGCAGCCAGGTATATTTTTCTTTCAAATGTTATGGAATTTCGGAGAAAACATGGTTTAAAAAGAGAACTAGTCTGGTGCCGTCTTCTCCTGCACAGTTCCTGGTGATTGACAGGTCTCTCCCTATGTACACACATGTGAGACACCTGGAGCGTTCCAGGGGCCGCACCGGACTAGTTTAGTCTCTCCTAATAGTTTCCGGTGGGCTTTTCAAACTCCGTTTTCTCTAATACAGGAAAGATTTATATATATTTGTACCTTATTAGCCAGTACATAAGAAAATATTTGGATTTGAGAGTCTTCAGGATTCTCAAATCTTAATATTTTTCTGTTTTCTCTGAAACACTGCAGTGATTTAGAGAAAAACAAACTTGGATCTAATAGCACAGCGAGGATCTGATTCATGCTCCCTGTGGTTGGGGCAGCATGGATTGAATTACAAGTTCCCTTTAAGTCTTGTGCTACTTACCTAAAGCCAAAGGAACCCAACAACTTACAGGTGAAGAGCAACTTTCCAATAGGAAAGGTGGTGTTTAACCATAATGACTATTAAAGGTAACAATCCAACATAATGGTACTTCACACATACGTAGATTCTTTCATCGGAGAGAATTTGACCGATTGTGCAAATGACACTCTGATCACACGCTGATTCCAGTTTGATTCCTGTGTCGCCATAGTACAATTCAATTATTTTGAATGAAAGCATCGGAGCACATTGTCAGAAGAGGGAGAACAAAATTTCTCCATCTTCTCCATTGTGTCAGTGTGCAGAAATCGGACTGCACTCGGACCAATGTTATTCTATGGGAACGTCTGAGTGCCATCCAATGTTTTGTTGGATTGCACTCACACCAAAAATACAATCATCTCCATCAGCCCTAAGAAAAATAGTGTTAACTTACATACTGGAAGTAGTACCTACATCAGATTTCCGCTATGGGTCTTTGTCCAATGATTGATACCCCTGGACAAAGCATTTCCAAGCGAAACGCGCGTCGGGTGTGGTGGGTTCCCATACATCATTCCTAGGTAATTATACCTCCTTTATGAAATATGGATGTGTTACATTCTAGGTCTTTTATCATGTTGTAGTGTTTGGTTTAGAGGTGTACTGTATACATACTTACAATTGTGCTGCTATATTTGTGGGTACCTTACTTTGCTATGGGTGCTTATAGGCATCTTGGTTACATTTTCTTGGTATTGGTCTAATGGTCTGGTGTGCAAATGTATATATTTTTTTAAACTTATGTGACTACACATTAATGTTCACATTTGATTAACTTATTACACTTTTTCTATTTTTATACACTAGTATAATGGACTAACTAATTTTTACACTCTGATACATTAGCCATAATAAAAATTCTATAATTGGGAGGTTTACCGGGTGTTTTCTATTAACTTGTTTGAGCGTATCCATCTCTTTTTCCTGATACCTGTTGTATTGTGTCTGCTTTTTTATTATCAATTTATATGTAAAAATCAAGAACATTTGTACTTTTTAATTCTTACTTTGGCCTTGGTTAAAGTGGTTTCTTTTTTGGTGGTTTCCAATGATTGATATAGTACTGATGTCTTCAACATTACTTTTTCATAAATTTCATTAAGAACTCAAATTTAACATAACACAAATTTGATGCGTTATTGTGACAGGGCACAACTCGCATCACAGCCAAAAGGTGGCCACTGATAGGCACATATAGTTTAAACATCTCCCAACACTATCATAAAATCGAGTATTTTTTTTTTCGAAGCTGATTATTTAATGCCACATCTTGGAATATTAAACATCAAGAAAGAAGATAAAAAGAACACTGTACATAACAAAACGAGCACCATATCAACTCATAAACTTCATATAAAAAGAGACAGCCCAGCTAAATATGCTAAGGTTAAGCAAGACTCCAATGGGCTAGGCAGAAACATTGTCCATTGGTGATTAAAATACTCTTACTTCAGTATTTTGTATAGTCATAAAGAGACACTGATTCATTAAGGATTTGTGCTTCTTTCTTATTATTTTGCAATGCTACAGTACTTTATTTTTTAGCAGTAAATTTACATTTTTATATTTTTAAAAATAGAATTATTGTATCCAAAACTAAACTCCAGTACCTTTACCACTGGTGAAATGTACGGTAAATGTATGGCCGGTTGAGTATAAAACTGGATCAATGGTGAATAATCAGTATTGTTTTTTGTTCCTTTGTCCCTTTGGGGTTGGGGTCTAAGGGGTAGCATTTCTCATTATTGAGAGTGACAAACCAAGCATGGTATGGCAGAGTGAGGAGACTTATAGGCCATGCATGCTCCTCTGGGAAATTAAATATGCAAATTGTCTCTTCAGAGAGGAAAAGGACTAGAACTCTAGCGCCACCAGTTGGAAACAGTTGAAATGTTCAAATTTGAATTACGGAAATAAGAATAATAGAAGAGAATAGAGAAAAGTTCCAGGACCCAGCACATTTGGACATTACATAGACATCACATTGATTTAACTAAAAATTGTGCAATGCTTTATTAATTGTGCCAGCTGTACAGTGGTTGTTTTGCCAATGCATCGCTGAACCCCAATCACGTGACAGGGACCAGCGATAACCGCATTTCCGGCAGCACGGCCGGAAGCACTGGTTAAATGCCGTTGTCAGCGTTAGACAGCGGCATTTAACTATTTAATAGGCGCAAGTGGATCGCGATTCCACCTGCGCCTATTGCGGGCACATGTCAGCTGTTCAAAAAAACAGCTGACATGTTCCGGCTTTGATGTGGGCTCACCGCCGGAGCCCTCATCAAAGCGGGTGAGACGTCCAATGAAGGACTGTGTCTGTCATAGGACATTAAGAGGTTAAAGTACAGCATACATCAAAATAAACACGGCCTTTCTGGCATCATGGGGAAACCAAAAGATAATGTATAGCACAGTCCATGTGGTTGCAGGTATTTGCCTGCTCAGGAACAACAAGAGTTCAGCTCAATTTAGCATAGCAAAGCTCTGGAGCTCTCGCCTCCAGACACACTGAACACTGACTCAGAAGGCTGACTATTTACTTCCTAAACCACATCTTGGGGTGGAGATATGGTGAACAGCCTCCCACCCACTCTTCAGCTGTTCACAAAATGCCTAGAGCTTAAAATGGCTGATTAACTCCTCTCAGCACTTAGTGTACTGGAGTTTTTTCCATAGAATCAAATCACTGAGGCTAACAACCTCAGTGATACATATTTCCCATCCAGTACTTTACCAGTGACTTTGTTACTATATATATATATATATATATATATATATATATATATATAACATAACCGGCTAAGCGTCACTCTGTCTGAAGCCTTTATAGACTGCAGAAACACGACGCGCCTGCGCAGTCTGGCTCCAGACAGAATGAGGCAGCCAGCGGTGAGGAGTGCGTATGGCGCCGGAGATGGCGGCCGGAATTGAGCATGCGCATAGCGTGATCCGGCGCCATTTTACTGAAGACACATTTGCAGTGTCTTCAGCAATATGGCGCCGGACAGCGCTATGGGCATGCGTGTACTCTGGCGCCAGACTCCTCACCCGGCCTCCAGCAGAACGTGACAGGCAGCGCTGGAGCACAGGAAGGAAGGATGAGTATAAATGTTTTTTTTTGTATGTGTGTAGTTTAATAGGGGTGAGGGGGACCATGCATACCAGGAAATGGGGAAAGGGGACCATGCATAAAACGAAAGGGGGGTGAGGGGACCACGCATACCTGGAAAGGGGAGTGAGGGGACTACGCATACCACGAAAGGGGAGTGAGGGGACCACGCATACCAGGATAGGGGGGTGAGAGGACCACGCATACCAGGAAAGGGGAGTGAGGGGACCATGCATACTACAAAAGGGGGGAGAGGGGACCACGCATACCACGAAAGGGGAGTGAGGGGACCACGCATACCACAAAAGGGGGTGAGGGGACCACGTATACCACGAAAGGAGGGTGAGGGGGCCACGCATACCACAAAAGGGGGGTGAGAGGACCACGCATACCACGAAAGGGGGGGTGATGGGACCACACATACCACGAAGGGGGGGTGATGGGACCACACATACCACGAAAGGAGGGTGAGGGGACCATGTATACCAGGAAAGGGGGGTGAGGGGACCATACATACCAGGATAGGGGGGTGAGAGAACCACGCATACCACATAAGGGGGGTGAGGGGACCACGCATACCACGAAAGGGGGGTGAGGGGACCATGCATACCATGAAAGGAGGGTGAGGGAACCATGCATACCAGGAAAGGAGGGTGAAGGGACCATGTATACCACGAAAGGGGGGTGAGGGGACCATGCATACCAGGAAAGGGGAGTGAGGGGACCACGCATACCAGGATAGGGGGTGAGGGGACCACGCATACCACGAAAGGGGAGTGAGGGGACCACGCATACCAGGATAGGGGGGTGAGGGGACCATGCATACCAGGAAAGGGGGGTGAGGGGACCATACATACCAGGATAGGGGGGTGAGAGGACCACGCATACCACAAAAGGGGGGGGTGACGGGACCATGCATACCATGACAGGGGGTTGAGGGGACCACGCGTATTACGAAAGGGGGGTGAGGGGACCACGCATACCACGAAAGGGGGGTGAGGGGACCACGCATACATGAAAGGGGAGTGAGGGAACCATGCATACCATGAAAGGGGGTGAGGGGACCATGCATACCACAAAAGGAGGGTGAAGGGATCATGCATACCAGGAAAGGAGGGAGTGGGGACCACGCATACCAGGATAGGGGGGTGAGGGGACCACGCATACCACAAAAGAGAGTGAGGGGACCACACATACCAGGATAGGGTAGTGAGGGGACCACGCATACCAGGATAGGGGGGTGAGGGGACCACGCATACCAGGAAAGGGGGGTGAGGGGACCATGCATACCACAAAAGGTGGGTGAGAGGACCATGCATACCAGGAAAGGGGGGTGTGGGGACCACGCATACCAGGATAGGGGGGTGAGGGGACCACGCATACCACGAAAGGGGAGTGAGGAGACCATGCATACCACGAAAGGGGAGTGAGGGGACCATGCATACCACAAAAGGAGGGTCAGGGGACCATGCATACCACGAAAGGGGGGTGAGGGGACCATGCATACCACAAAAGGTGGGTGAGAGGACCATGCATACCAGGAAAGGGGGGTGTGGGGACCACGCATACCAGGATAGGGGGGTGAGGGGACCACGCATACCACGAAAGGGGAGTGAGGAGACCATGCATACCACGAAAGGGGAGTGAGGGGACCATGCATACCACAAAAGGAGGGTCAGGGGACCATGCATACCACAAAAGGGGGGTGAGGGAACCATGATTACCACGAAAAGGGGGGCGAGGGGACCATGCATACCAGGATTGGGGGGTGAGGGGTAGCATGCATACCAGGATTGGGGTGTGAGGGGACCATGCATACCAGGATGGGGGGGTGAGGGGACCATGCATACCAGGATAGGGATGAGGGGGCTATACATACCATTATAGGGATGAGGGGGGACCATATATACCAGAATAGGGATGAGGGGTGCCATGCATACCAGGATAGGAGGGGGGCAGCACATACCAGGAATGGGAGACCATATACCAATAAAAATGATCGCTACCCGGGCGTAGAAGGGGTTCATAGCTAGTATATATATATATTTATATATAAAATGTTTAAGGGAAAAATAGTATATTGTGTGTCTGAACATAACCTTAACCTACATGTATATGAATCGGTGTCTTCCTACTTTATTTGCTCATATCCAAGTATCATCTTCTGAGAAGCCGCCTAATCACGTTAAGCCTCATTCAGAGATCAGTTTTTTTTTTTCCATATGAAAAATACGGTCCGAATTTCCCTAGTGTTTTTCATCAGTTTGTCATCAGTCTTTGGGCAGGGACTCAGTTTATACTATCAGTTTCACGCATATGAAAAATTAAAAAAAAATTGAGGTTTCTCAATCTTCTCCCGTCAAACAGTCCATGAAAAATAGACAAAACATGGATGGCGTGCTGGTCGATTTTTTTTCACAAACCCATAGACTTGTATCGGCGAGATTGATCCAAAATTAAACTTGTCTCTGTGATGTTGACCACTCGATCTGCAAAAATATGCAGACATTTGAACGGCCTCATAGACAGTAATGAAAACGTGCTCCAACCGTGAAAACCACAGATAGAACTCGTAGGCCAAATCTGATGTCTGAATGAGCCTATTTAGGTATATATGTATACATACATATTATACAGTGTATATATATATGTGTAAGCAGAGAGGCTGCTAATGAGGTCTAAAACGCCGTATCTGTCAGTAAAATGCACATTAGCACAGACGCCTTTTACACTCCTGGCTTAAAAGATTATGTTAATAGAAATGCAAATTCTACTTCACTAAACAGTTTCTTCATTAATATGCATATTTGTTTTTGTTACCATTTCTATTTTTATATTAAACTGAGGCAACTTTACCAATAATTTGGATTAAAAATATCCTACTGTTTTCTGTATACAGCTCATATACAGACCTATGTGTCTCCATGGTTACAAACCATGCAGTCATGTAGTGCTCCACCACTGTCTCCTTCCATGCTTCTTGTTTTCTTACGGGAACCATTACAATAATGAATACAGGGAACTGTAGTTTTGCTGGAGTTTCTCTCTTTTCTCATTATCCGAGCACGTTTGCTCATCACTGGTATGTTTGGTAACCTCTTATACCATCATTCTACAACAGCAGTTTTATAAAAAATGACAAATTTTTCATAACATTTTTCTTTTTTTTAATCTTTTCTGGTGCCCTTTGAGCACTTTTTGAGTCCATTAATTTTTTTTTTTTAAATACAGCATACTTTGGGTGTAGCCTTTCTTTTAGGCTTCTATTTCGGTGAAATAACTCCCGAAAGCATGCATGTTAAAATAAAAACATCACGAAACAATCACTGACCTCAGGGAGACCAGTCAAAGAAAACACTGCAGCAGCCGGCAAAGGCGCTCAATCACAGTGAAATCCTAGGTGCATTGCTCCCTGGGAAATATGAATATGCAAATTTGCATATTCATATTTCCCAGGGAGCAATGCACCTAGGATTTCACTGATTGAGCGCCTTTGCCGGCTGCCGCAGTGTTTTCTTTGACTGGTCTCCCTGAGGTCAGTGATTGTTTCGTGATGTTGGTCTACTAGGCATTGCTCCCACCTAGCCAGAATCTTACTCCACACTGATGAGGGGCAACACCCCGAAGCAGCTGTCTGTGGATGGATACCTGGCCTTGGTATTTCCCTTGTCATATCTGTAAACTCGTAAAGAGCTGGATATTGTCTTAAAGGGCCACTTAATAGGGTGGTAATGGTGGTTTCCGAAAGGAGCCACTCCTTGGCTGGGTCCTTCCCTGGAGGAAGATCTGGCTAGTCCCGTGTTTGAGACTCTTAAATGAGGCTCCACGGACTTTATTTGCATGTTAAAATAAAAACACATGAATACAAAAAAGCATAAAAAACCTTGTAAAAAGAAATAAAAAGTGGCAGTCTATCAGCACAAAATGACTAGCCAAACCAAGCTCAGGTACTCAGTGCACACCAAGCTTGGCTTCCCAGCTTACTGGATCTTCCCCCTTACTTATTTTCCATCTACCTCCATCTTTTTCTTCTGTGACTGACAACTCTAAAGTTACAGGAGCCAGAGGAGGGTGGAGAAAGACTGAAAACAGGACGGTTGCACTCAAGTCACCGAGCGCCTGTGCTTGGTTTGAACAGACGTTTTGCGCTGACTGAGACTTTTTAAAAAAAGAGTGCGTGTGTGTGTGGTCGTGTGTAAGACACCTAAAGTAGTGTTAAAAAGCGCTGAATTATTAAGCTTCTTGCTATTGTACTGGTAAGTCCACATGGGCCAGGGTGTCATGTCCTTGATGCATCTGAAAGAGGGTGCTCTCAGAGGGCCGTGTAAATCTGACCGAGATCAGAACGAAGTGCCCGGACTGGCCGGCGGCTCTTCTGACAAAAGCGTGTCAGCTGCATAGAAGTACGTGAAGCTGTCACACTCAGGTGGGGAGAGCTGCCGGCCAGTCAATGCATTGTGCTCCGATCTTGGTCAGATTTATACGACCTCCAAACTGTGCCCAAAGGCTGTAGAGTTTAGTCACTGATTTAATGGGACGGATGCATTATTTTGCCAGAAAATAGATGTATCACACGTAAAACTGGACCGTTATTGCAATCGGTTGGGAGTTTTGCCGGTTACAGTCCCTGCCTCCCCGTCTCTTTTTTACCTTTCAAAATAGTCTTTTCTTCTGCTCCTACCGATGGAATCATACTTACGTCAACGGATGGATTTTCAGATAGTTCTATAAATTGGCACTTTTTGTATGTTCTCCTGTCTCCATAGTACTTTCTCTACCCACAAGGTTAGATGCAGCGTATTAGCAAATGAGTGTCCGTGGCTTATAGTAAAACAATACAAATCATTTCTTTGTCGTCCAGTTCATTTCGCAGTCCTTTCTTCTCCGTGAGTTACTTGTGTCTTTGCCTCTGTCCTTATGCACTCGGGAAGCACAATAGACGACGCGCCTAATTATTCATGTGACATTCGGAATACATGTGGACTTCCAGCCAAGGAATCGCATCGGACGCATACGTTATCAGCTTATGTATCATAACAATCACCGATTCTTCCCATGACAAAGACTTCCATCAGCGCCGCGATATAGATCCGAAATTAGAACATTTAGCGTCCTCTTAATGTGATGAAAAGCGTAAAAGCGCAAACAAAGGAGATATTTCCCATTGTCAACATTTACATGTGTATTGTGTAAAACATGAAATTAGCAATGAACGGTTACAGTTCTAGGCGTAAAATGACCTGGTTAATAGTCTTAAAGGGATTGTTCATGCATATGACCAAGTTATGGAGCCTTACGACCTCTGTTCTAATTGAACCAGGAACAGTAAATAGCGAAAGAAAATATAACTGAAGCATTACACATATTCTGTCCTTAGGTTTTGCTTTTGAAATATTGATGCAAAATACAACTCGCCCATGTGAAGTGGTCTTAAACAGCAGGGACCCCCTGCCATGACCTTTTAAGCAAAGTTCATTCAGCTTCTTGCTGGCAGCAATGGAGTTAGGGTCCCGTTACATTTAGAATCATAGAATCGTAGAGTTGGAAGGGACCTCCTGGGCCATCTGGTCCAACCCCCTGCTCAAAGCAGGATTCGCTAAATCATCCCAGTCAGATGTCTGTCCAGCCTCCGTTTGAAGACATCCATTGAAGGAGAACTCACCACTTCTCGTGGCAGCTTGTTCCACTCATTGATCACTCTAACTGTCAAAAAGTTTTTTCTAATATCTAATCTGTGTCTCCTCCCATTCAGTTTCATCCCATTGCTTCTAGTCTTTCCTTGTGCAAATGAGAATAAAGATGATCCTTCTACAATGTGACAGCCCTTTAGATATTTGTAGACAGCTATTAAGTCTCCTCTCAGTCTTCTCTTTTGCAAACTAAACATTCCCAAATCCTGCAACCTTTCCTCATAAGACAGGGTTTGCAGACCGGTCACCATTCTGGTTGCTCTTTTCTGAACTTGCTCCAGTTTGTTGATGTCTTTTTTAAAATGTGGTGCCCAAAACTGGACACAATATTCCAGATGAGGTCTGACCAAAGAGGAGTAGAGGGAAATAATGACTTCACGTGATCTAGACTGTATGCTTCTGTTAATACATCCTAGAATTGCATTTGCTTTTTTTGCTGCTGCATCACACTGTTGACTCATATTCAGTTTGTGATCTATTAGTATACCCAAGTCTTTTTCACATGTGCTGTTGCTTAGGCCTATTCCTCCCATTCTGTATATGCTTTTTTCATTTTTATTGCCCAGATGTAGTACTTTGCATTTGTCCCTGTTAAAAACCATTCTGTTAGTTGCTGCCCAGTTCTCCAGTTTATTTATATCTTTTTGAATCCTCTCTCTCTCTTCTCTAGTATTAGCTATCCCTCCTAGCTTTGTGTCATCAGCGAATTTAATCAGTTTACCCTCAATTCCTTCATCTAAATCGTTGATAAAGATGTTGAACAATACAGGGCCCAGGACAGAGCCCTGTGGTACCCCACTTGAGACATTCTTCCAACTGGATGTGCAGCCATTTACGACCACTCTTTGGGTCCGATCACTAAGCCAGTTATGAATCCACCTAACAGTTGCCTTGTCCATTCCATACTTAGTCATTTTTTCAATAAGGATTGTATGAGATACTTTGTCAAATGCTTTGCTGAAGTCAAGATATACTATATCTACAGCATTTCCTTGATCCACCCAATCAGTGATTCCGTCATAGAAGGAAATTAAGTTAGTCTGACATGACTTATTAGTTACAAACCCATGCTGACTCTGTTTAATCACTTCATTCTTATCCAGGTACTGACATACATGTTGTTTAATAATTTGTTCAAAGATCTTTCCTGGTATAGAAGTCAGACTCACCGGCCTATAGTTGCCTGGGTCCACCTTCTTCCCCTTTTTGAAGATAGGAACAACATTTGCTCTTCTCCAGTCTTCTGGGACTTCTCCTGTTCTCCAAGAATTTTCAAATATTATGGAGAGGGGTTCAAAAATTTCTTCTGCTATCTCCTTCAGTACTCTGGGGTGTAATTCATCTGGACCTGGAGACTTGAATTCATTTAGGTTAGCTAAGTGTTTCCTCACTATCTTTCTGTTTATAGATATCCTGGATTCTTCTATACCCTTAATAGGACAGTGAAGAACAGTTGATGTCACATTTCCTTTCTGAGAGAAAACAGATGCAAAATAGGAATTTAAAAGTTCGGCCTTCTCAACATCCTGTCTTACCATTTCATCATTTTCATCCTGTAAAAATCCTATAGCATCTTTGACTTTTCTTTTACTTTTGACATATCCCCAAAATCCTTTATTATTGCTTTTGACATCTCTTGCAAGCCTCAATTCATTGTCAGCTTTAGATAATCTGATTTGTGCCCTGCAGGTTCTACAGACAGCATTATATTCTTCTTTAGATATGCCTCCCTCTTTCCATTTTATAAACATTTTTTTCTTCCTTTTTAGCATGTGCTTAAGTTCTGTGTTCATCCATCCTGGCTTCCTTAAATGCTTCCTATTCTTCCCTCTTTTCGGAATTGTTAACAATTGTGCTTTGAGAATTTCATTTTTCAAGATTTCCCATCCTTCCTGGACATTTTTGTCTTTAAGGATATCCAGCCATTGGATCCCTCCAATTCTCTTTCTGAATCCCTTAAAATCTGCCTTTCTGAAATCTAACCTTGACGTCTGAGTCTTCACAGGTCTTCCTCCTCTAGTTATCCAAAATTCTAAAATAGCATGGTCGCTACCTCCTAGGGTCCCAGCCACTTTTACCTCCTCAACCATTTCCTCCCTGTTTATAAGGATTAGATCCAAGGTAGCAGTTCCCCTTGTTTTCTCCCGTACCTTTTGGAAGATAAAGTTGTCAGCAAGAGAGGATAAGAATTTCCTTGACCTGTTAGTTTTGCCTGAGAGAGATTCCCAACAAATGTCTGGATAGTTGAAATCTCCCATGACAACTATGTCATATTTTTGGGAGAACTTGGCCATTTGATGCATAAAGAGTTCATCCATATCTTCAGCTTGCACAGGTGGCCTGTAGTAAATGCCTACAATGGTGTCCTTTCCATTGTTCTGTCCTTGTATTCTTACCCAAACAGTTTCCACAGAACTCCCAGTCTCTGAAGCTTCAATCTCTGTGCAGATATACGCGTTTCTAACATACAATGCGACACCCCCTCCTCGTTTATCAAGTCTGTTTCTTGCAAATAAGTTGTATCCTTCTAGTCTTGTATTCCAATCATGTGTATTGTCCCACCAAGTTTCAGTGATTCCAATGACATCATATTTCTTTTCCTGCGTTAGTAGTTCCAATTCTCCTTGTTTGTTGCCCATGCTTTGTGCATTAGTATAGAAACATTTTAGTTTGTGATTGGTTTCTCTTTCTCCAATATTTTTATTAATTAGATTCTTTTGTCTTTGTTCTTCCTTTCCTCTTCTAATAGCAGAGTTCTCAATAGCATTTGTCAGGTGTATGGCTTTTTCTAGTCTTTTGCTTCCCTTCCCATGTTGTTCTAGTTTAAAGCTCTCCTTACAAGTGTAGCAAGGCGACTTCCAAATACATGCTTTCCAGTCTTCGTAAGGTGCACCCCATCTCTAGCAAGTAGTCCATCGTAAAGGTACCTCACTCCGTGATCCAGAAATCCAAATCGTTGCTGATGGCACCATCGACGTAGCCAGTTGTTCACCTGCAGAATCTTATTCCACCTCCTTGTTCCATGGCCATCCACTGGGAGGATGGAAGAGAAGACCACCTGCGCTCCCAGTTCTTTCACTTTCTTGCCTAAGTCTTCAAAGTCTCTGCAGATGGTTTCCAGGTCGTTTCTTGCGGTGTCATTTGTCCCCACATGTAGTAGCAGGAATGGGTAGTCATCTGTAGGTCTGAAGAGTCCTGATATCCTGTCAGACACATCTTTAATTTTTGCACCTGGAAGACAGCACATTTCTCTTGAAGTTATATCCGGTCTGCAGATAGCGGCCTCTGTTCCTCTCAACAGGGAATCCCCCATGACCACCACTCTCCGTTTCTTCTTCACAACATTTTTCTTTCTCCATCCAGGAGGACTCTGAAGGCGTACAAGGTTGCTGTTTGTGGGCAAAGTCTTATCCTGATGTATTTCTTCTTCGTTTTCCTGCGTGAGAGCCTGGTACTGGTTTCTGAGCAGTATGGGTGCTGACTGCCTCCTGATCCTCCTGCTTCTCTGGGTCACATGTCTCCATTCCTCTGTTTCTTCAGGTGCACTTCGAATTTCTTCTCTTTCTGTAACATGAAGAGATAATTCTGCTCTGTCCAAGAACTCTTCGCCTTCCTTAATGATCTTCAACGTAGCTAACCTCTCTTCGAGACTTTGCAACTTTTCCTCCAACAGGGACACAAGCTTGCATTTGTGGCATGTGAAGTTTGGCTTTTCCACTGGTAAGTCTGTGAACATGTAGCAAGAAATGCAGCTCACCAAATGGCTCCTGGCCTCTTCCATATTGAGATTTCTTAAAAACGATGAAAGATGAGCCAAAATTCGGCGCGCGGCTTTCCGATTTCCTCTTTTCAGCTGCAACAGCCAAAACCCAGTGATCGTTGAGCTCGCGGAGACTCTTCACTTATCCCAGAAGGCACTGGAAATATGCAGATGATCTCCTCAAGACTCTTCCCCTGGTTTTCCGATTTCCTCTTTTCAGCTGCAACAGCCAAAACCCAGTGATCGTTGAGCTCGCGGAGACTCTTCACTTATCCCAGAAGGCACTGGGAATATGCAGATGATCTCCTCAAGACTCTTCCCCTGGTTTTTAGCGATTTAGCGATGCACCAGCGATCCCGGCAACGATTAGGATCGCTGGTGCATCGCTAAATAGTCACTAGTGAGCTGCCAAACAGGCAGATCTCACCAGCGACGCAGCAGCAGCGATCCAGCGATGCTCGGCGGTCGCTCCTCCCTGTCACACGGCAGCGATGATGACGTTTTCCGCCTGCGTCCATGCGTCGCTAGTCGGCGCCAGCGGGACACCAACGAGAAAGAAATGGCCCGGGACGTTGGAGCGCGATCAGCGATATCCAGCGGGGGGGCCGGTCAGAGGTAAGTGTAACATGTAGCAAGATCGCTGTAGCGTCACAAAATCGGTGAAGCTTTAGCGATCTCGCTATGTGCACCAATGTACACGTTGCAGATTTTTCATGGTTTTTTTTTCTGTGCAGATTTGTCACAAAACCTGAAAGCTAAGTTCACACTAGGTATTTTTGCAGCATTTTTTTTTTTGTCCCCTTTTTTTTTCTGCGTTTTTTTTAATGCAAATTTTCAGCTGCGTTTTACAGTACCGGCTAAGTCTATGAGATTTCTGAAATCTCCTGCACACACCTTGGTCTTTTTGTCATCAGGATTTTGAGCTTTGCATGGTTTTTTGCACAATGGAGAATGTCACTTCTTTCAGCATTTTTTTCAGCGTTTTTCATCCATTGGGCGGTTTAAAAAAAAAAGCACCATTTCATCCATTGGGTGGTGAAAAACATGCACCAAAAATGCAGGTATCAGGTTTTGCTTAGATGTTTTGTGCCAAAACCTGATTCTATAGAATAGGACTTTTTTTTCAACCCTAAACTTTATCAGCATGCACAAGAGACAATTCTAGCATGCCAAAACTGCGAAAAAAAAGCAAGAAAAAACTAGGTAAACATGTTTTTTTCCTGCGGCTTCTTTCCTACCAAGAGATCAGGGTATGCTGCAGAGAAAAAAAAAACACTGAAAAAAAATTAAAAAACGCATAGTGTGAACTTACCCCGAAGGGTTTCCTGGTGCCAGCAAGGTAAATGAGAATCCTGAAATCTCATGCACACGTTGCATATTTTTGACCTGCAGATTTAAATCAACAGTGTGTCAATTCTTTCAGCGTTTTGTGTTGCATATTTCACTAATACTAATAAGTGGAGAAAAATCTGCACCAAAATGCATAAAAAACACAGCAAAAATGCAGCGTTTGTCTTGCCAAGAGATGCAGAAATGGAGCAGATATTTCGGCACTAAATACTTAACATGTGCACATACCGGAAATCTGCCGTCTTTAGAAGGTATTCATGATCCCTTAGTGCCAACTTGAAACGTAATGATGCCCATTGAGTGCCTCCGCTCCAGAAGTAATAAAGCCACCTTTGTGCCAGTCCCTGCAAAATAAAAAGTGCATGCTTATCTAATCAGACTAAACCGAGTCTTTTCCCGTCGGGCACACAGAGCGGAAAGGCACTGGCGGTGCAATGTAGTGATGTCTCTGCACCGCTTGCTGAGAAAAGCCAGAAGTCCAGGGCAGGTGCCCAAACATGGATCTTTGGTGCTGGAAATCCTATTTTCTTGGGTGCAAATTTCAGGGAACAAAAAAGAATTACTACTTTATTTTTCTCTTGAAATGTTGCACCTCTAAAAATTTTGAACCCATGGCCACCACCCTCATTCTCTTTCCTTCGTGCTCCACCCTTGGCCATCCGACCAGCCTCATGGAAAGGTATTGGCTAAATGAGGCAGTAACTCACAGGTCAACTGGTAAAAAGAAGCAGACTTCGTTTCATACTTCATATTGCTTATTAATTCATTTCTGGCTTTCAAAAAAACTATGTCAACATGTGTTATTCCAACCTTAAAGGGGGTATCTGGGAAATCCAGAAGAAATTGCAAAATGAAGATGAATGACATTTGCAACAATAACCTTGGTAAGCTTGATAAAGAACAACCGTGTTCGAAACGCGTCGCTTGCTTCTGTTCCTGTCCACTATTTTTTTAATTGTTTTTTGATGTAATAAAGATTATTCTGAAAATTTTTACCAGAAGCTGGAACATTTCTTCCTTTTCCTGCAACAATAACCCACCTGTTATATCCTTATCTCTCCAATCTAAATGGTTTCCTTTGATCTTTGTTTACTTTGCTGCAGTGGGGACATCTGCATCCATTTGACCACTGCAGCCAATCACTAGTCTCAAGCCTTTCACTGCTCTGACGGCCCATGATCATAAAACATATTACACATAGGATCCTATCACTGCTCTGACTGCCCATGATCATAAAGCATATTACACATAGGATCCTATCACTGCTCTGACTGCCCATGATCATAAAGCATATTACACATAGGATCCTATCACTGCTCTGACTGCCCATGATCATAAAACATATTACACATAGGATCCTATCACTGCTCTGACTGCCCATGATCATAAAGCATATTACACATAGGATCCTATCACTGCTCTGACTGCCCATGATCATAAAGCATATTACACATAGGATCCTATCACTACTCTCACTGCCCATGATCATAAAACATATTACACATAGGATCCTATCACTGCTCTGACTGCCCATGATCATAAAGCATATTACACATAGGATCCTATCACTGCTCTGACTGCCCATGATCATAAAGCATATTACACATAGGATCCTGTCACTGCTCTGACTGCCCATGATCATAAAGCATATTACACATAGGATCCTATCACTACTCTGACTGCCCATGATCATAAAACATATTACACATAGGATCCTATCACTGCTCTGACTGCCCATGATCATAAAGCATATTACACATAGGATCCTATCACTGCTCTGACTGCCCATGATCATAAAGCATATTACACATAGGATCCTATCACTGCTCTGACTGCCCATGATCATAAAACATATTACACATAGGATCCTATCACTGCTCTGACTGCCCATGATCATAAAGCATATTACACATAGGATCCTATCACTGCTCTGACTGCCCATGATCATAAAACATATTACACATAGGATCCTATCACTGCTCTGACTGCCCATGATCATAAAGCATATTACACATAGGATCCTATCACTGCTCTGCCTATGATCATAAAGCATATTACACATAGGATCCTATCACTGCTCTGACTGCCCATGATCATAAAGCATATTACACATAGGATCCTATCACTGCTCTGACTGCTCATGATCATAAAGCATATTACACATAGGATCCTATCACTACTCTGACTGCCCATGATCATAAAGCATATTACACATAGGATCCTGTCACTGCTCTGACTGCCCATGATCATAAAGCATATTATACATAGGATCCTGTCACTGCCCTGACTGCCCATGATCATAAAGCATATTATACATAGGATCCTATCACTGCTCTGACTGCCTATGATCATAAAGCATATTACACATAGGATCCTATCACTGCTCTGACTGCCTATGATCATAAAGCATATTACACATAGGATCCTATCACTACTCTGACTGCCCATGATCATAAAGCATATTACACATAGGATCCTATCACTGCTCTGACTGCCCATGATCATAAAGCATATTACACATAGGATCCTATCACTGCTCTGACTGCCCATGATCATAAAGCATATTACACATAGGATCCTGTCACTGCTCTGACTGCCCATGATCATAAAGCATATTACACATAGGATCCTATCACTACTCTGACTGCCCATGATCATAAAACATATTACACATAGGATCCTATCACTGCTCTGACTGCCCATGATCATAAAGCATATTACACATAGGATCCTATCACTGCTCTGACTGCCCATGATCATAAAGCATATTACACATAGGATCCTATCACTGCTCTGACTGCCCATGATCATAAAACATATTACACATAGGATCCTATCACTGCTCTGACTGCCCATGATCATAAAACATATTACACATAGGATCCTATCACTGCTCTGACTGCCCATGATCATAAAGCATATTACACATAGGATCCTGTCACTGCTCTGACTGCCCATGATCATAAAACATATTACACATAGGATCCTATCACTGCTCTGACTGCCCATGATCATAAAGCATATTACACATAGGATCCTATCACTGCTCTGCCTATGATCATAAAGCATATTACACATAGGATCCTATCACTGCTCTGACTGCCCATGATCATAAAGCATATTACACATAGGATCCTATCACTGCTCTGACTGCCCATGATCATAAAGCATATTACACATAGGATCCTATCACTACTCTGACTGCCCATGATCATAAAACATATTACACATAGGATCCTATCACTGCTCTGACTGCCCATGATCATAAAGCATATTACACATAGGATCCTATCACTGCTCTGACTGCCCATGATCATAAAGCATATTACACATAGGATCCTATCACTGCTCTGACTGCCCATGATCATAAAACATATTACACATAGGATCCTATCACTGCTCTGACTGCCCATGATCATAAAACATATTACACATAGGATCCTATCACTGCTCTGACTGCCCATGATCATAAAGCATATTACACATAGGATCCTGTCACTGCTCTGACTGCCCATGATCATAAAACATATTACACATAGGATCCTATCACTGCTCTGACTGCCCATGATCATAAAGCATATTACACATAGGATCCTATCACTGCTCTGCCTATGATCATAAAGCATATTACACATAGGATCCTATCACTGCTCTGACTGCCCATGATCATAAAGCATATTACACATAGGATCCTATCACTGCTCTGACTGCCCATGATCATAAAGCATATTACACATAGGATCCTATCACTGCTCTGACTGCTCATGATCATAAAGCATATTACACATAGGATCCTATCACTACTCTGAAGGCCCATGATCATAAAGCATATTACACATAGGATCCTGTCACTGCTCTGACTGCCCATGATCATAAAGCATATTATACATAGGATCCTGTCACTGCCCTGACTGCCCATGATCATAAAGCATATTATACATAGGATCCTATCACTGCTCTGACTGCCTATGATCATAAAGCATATTACACATAGGATCCTATCACTGCTCTGACTGCCTATGATCATAAAGCATATTACACATAGGATCATATCACTGCTCTGACTGCCCATGATCATAAAGCATATTACACATAGGATCCTATCACTGCTCTGACTGCCCATGATCATAAAGCATATTACACATAGGATCCTATCACTGCTCTGACTGCCCATGAGGGGAGATGATGCTGACTTTTGGTGAAGCATGCACTGTAAGTTTCGGCCTGAATTTAGCATTGCCCTGATATTAATATTATATATTTAAATGCCTTCCTTATGGCTGGGTGTAAGACATGTTTTCATTAATGAAGAGCACAAATAACATGAAATCAGAGCTTATGAATAGTTCATGAGCGCAATTTACCACAATCTCTTTTCCTGGCACAAAGGTGCAGTGAACAGTTTCTTATGCAGAGATAATATTTTGGACTTCTTCATGCTGCTAGGAATAGCAATCTGTTCTCTGAATCGGATGGTAACAGCATGTTTTCTGTCTTTCCCCTAATATTTAACTTCTTTGGAATTCTGTTCTGGTGATATTTTTCCAACAAACTAGACTTGGACACTTATAAATAGATGTACCCTTGTCAGATGCACACATCATCACGATTACTATACTCTGGTATAGACATCCAATGACCTGTTCATACTTGTACCCACCTCTGTGTCTTAGCATGACAATATTGGGATGGGTGCGAGGCATAACTATATTATATGCAGGGGATGCAATCTCACCTGTGACCTGGAGATTAGGGGGCCCAAAAGGTCACTTTGCCCCATCTGAAGATGCTATTACTCTTAGAGACCGGTGTGAGTTGGGGGCCTCGTTTGAGATGTTGCATTGAGGCCAACAAGCTTCAGGTTACGCACCTGGTTGGGTGATGTACCATTTTATCATTTCTAAAGAAGCCTTGGATTTTCTTAATTCACCCTCAGTATTTGTATGATGGATGTGTCAGTCATACTTGTCTATACGGAGGGGAAATTTGTACGGTGAAGTGTCGAAAAATCCTTTTTAAATCAAGTGGTTAAAAATCCATATGACTTAAGATGTACGGTACATTGTTATCAATGGTCTGTTTAATGCCCAATTGATGCCTCAAATTAAAGGGCTACAATCCATGGACAAGAAGGGGCACTTTTTCTTGTGGGGGGTAAAAAGGTCAACTGTATTTCAATCTTAGACAATGCCTTTAATTTTCTTTTACCAATTTAATAGTCCAAACCAGGAGATGTTGAATTTTATAAGGCCCCTTTGTTGAGTGCCGAGTCCCAGCTAGATTTTTCTTCAAGTGAAAAGATTCACTTTTTTTTTAACTTGAAGAGTTTTCCAACTTATTTTGATAAGTGGATAGACGGAAGAAAGAAAAGGCTTACTTCCCCATCTGAACCCCCATCGCTTCAGCATTGCTGTTCCGGTGGACTCCGCGAACAACTGGAACTGAGGATACCCGTTCAGTTGCCTAATTACGGTACTGAGGCCACTGATTGTCGGGAGGTTCAGTTGACTGATGGACAGAATGGCATCCCACCAGAAGTAATGTCCCGTCTATCAGTTACCTGACCATGCAGCCAATTAGTGGCTTTAGCAGTCCACAGAATTGATTGGACATCATCAGTTCCAGCGGAGTCCATAAATATACTTTACTTCTAGCCAATTAAATAAAAAATGAGTAGAAAACCCCTTTCGCTCTAGACCTAAATAGCCTTGCTAAGAGCGCAGCCAGACGGCCATATAAATCGGGTAGACATCAGAACACAGTGCAAGGACTGGCTGGCAGTTCTCCCGACCCATGCGTGACAGCTTGATGTCTTTCTATGCAGCTTTCATGGTTGGGCCAGGAGAGCCGCCGGCCAGTCTGTGCACATCATTTTGTTCTTGGCCGTCTAGCTGCACCCTAAGGCAGAGTGTTTTATCGACTCATCCAATGGTATGACTATAATGAGGACAGGGATTGCAGTTGCATACAGGCCCTAGAGCATAAAGGGGTCCAAAATGTCCCTTTGGCCCTTTAAGAGAGCTAGTAATGTTAAAGACCAGTGTTAGTTATGAAGCCCTGTTGGAAATTTTGCATTGGAGCCCACAAGCTTCAAGTTTTGCCAATGGGCATTCAGCCTCCACGACCCATGTCCAGCCAACAACATCCTCCATAAGACATGAAGCAATGTAAAATGTAAAGTGTATGGAGGAATTTATCATTCGGTTCCTTTCCATTGTCTCTATTTCTCATGAAGGTTGTACTTTATAGGAAACTCATCCTTTTCACCGTGCAGCATTCTTGGCGTATGTACATAAGTATGAGTCTGATGTTCCGCACGAGTACAATGCTCTATGCGTAAGCTAATACTTGGGCAGAGATGAGAGCGCTATCTACGATCCGTCACAGATCAAACCGATTTGCGCGCTTTCAGAACACAATTGTACATTTGTCGTCTGTCAAAATTCTTATTTAGTTTTCTTCCATTTTAAAACACAAAAGTGTTTCTGAATCATTGGCAAATTTGGTAACATAGAAATGTATTGAAATCGACTTGTGTAAGCATTTACATAAAAAATGCAATGGAAGGTGGAGCCAACTTGTGATTACCAATGGGGACTTTTGGAGCCGTTTCTTGCAACAATAATTCAATTTAGATTACAGTTGGTGCTAATCACTTTGCAGGACCCGATCTATCGGCAACATCAAGATTCTGCAGCCACTGGACGGGATCCCTGAGAACCGTCACTTGCCTGACGGCATCCCTGACTCCTGTTTTAATTAAACTTTCCCAACTTCATTATGATCTTGCGAATCGATTCGCATCAACTCTAATTTTGATACATTGTCTCCCATATAGTAATGAAACCCAATATCCCCAATTTGTCATTTGCAAGTAATTTTTTATTTTTTTGTCTCACCCTTCTTTTCGTGCTGACTAATTTTATACCAAATTCTTCATAATGGAAGCAAAATATTTGATGAATTGATGCAAGTTGTACGACGCTTACTTGTTGGCTGTTTTGAGCCTTTTTGGAGTTAAAAGGAGAAAATCCAAAGTCATTATTAGAACCATATTTACTCCAGAAAAAACGGTGCAAAAGTATTGATAACTCAGCCTCAATGACTCTCTTTGGTACTCAGGTAACAGTAATATTATGGTTCTAGTCATGTACCAAAGCATGAGCCATAGGTTGGTGGTTGGTGTATGTTGTGATTTTTGCCACATTGATTGCATATAATTAGTGAGAAAGACGTCTCTGTATGAAATCTTAAGCCCATAGAGACAACATATGGATCCACATCAGAGTCCCTGGATCTTCACTATGATTATGCGTATAATTTTTTTGGATATAGCCATAAATTTTTACTTGCCCATATACCTTTCCTACCTGGCAGCCAAATGTTTGTTTGGCTGACCGCTATTCCTCCTGACCCCCACTTTTGACTGCCATGTATACATGTGCTATCAGTGGGGAGGAGAATAAGTTACTACCAAAAAATTGAACATGCCCGATCCATTTTTTTCCGTCTTCTTCCGAACAATTTTCAGATGACCACCTGGTACACATTAGATGCCAATGCAGTCCTGACCAAGTGGACAAGTTCAGCTGCCCTTAGTCTAATCTGTATGGTCTCCTTTAAGTCACACATAAGAAAATTCCAGCCAGTATTTTTGTTTTTTAAAATGTTAAGGCCCCTATACACATTAGACAAAAGTCAGAAGAACCCTCTGTTTTCAACAGGATTGGCTGACAATATAATGTGTATTGAGGCCTTCCAATTCTCCCCAGCAAATAATGTCAGGGGAGAGAAAGATCCAGTCTGTTGAATTTCAGTGGCCGATCCTTTTGATCGATGCGGAAAAAAAGTTGCTGCCAGACCCTCACGTAGAGAACACAGGAACCCTGGGCCGAGACAAAAGTTCCTGCGCGTGGGAAAGTCGGTAGAAATAATTTTCAGCTGAATGATAATAATTATCTAATGTGTATGGCCAGATTAAAGGAAATATGTCAGCATGTTTTTGTTATGTTATGTGAGGAAAGCATGAGGTAGGGGCCAAAACACTGATTTCAACGATGTGTCACATGTCAGGCAGTGGTGGTGTTGTTTACTTACGGTGAATGTTTTCTTACCTGGTCGCCTGGACTACAGCATTGCATTCATGCTAGTCTGACTCCGCCCCCTTCTGTGATAAGCAGCTCACTGTCTATAGACAATGCACATAGAGAGCCTGGTGTGGGCGGGGTTAGCTTTCTAAATCTAATATCTCTTCATTGTATCAGAATTGCTGTACCTAGTAAACTAAATGATAAATTGTTGGATACAGGGTCTCTGTCCCTACATCATGCTTCTCTCAGATGAGGTAGGAACAATCTTCTAACAGATTCCCTTTAAGATATACATGTATGCAGGGATGGACATATTATTGGTGCAACCTGTGCAACTACACAGGGACTCAAGTGTTAAGGGGGCCCATTTTCACCTCCAAAATAGGTAGAATTGTGCAGTACGATGAGTTATTGGACTGTAAAGGGCCCGTTTACTGTTTTTTTAGCACAGGGGCCCTATTCTGTCTGTGTCCGGGAGTGCATGTATGTATCTGTTTGGGTAAATTTTAATCAAAGATCTTGCCAAAAATAAGATTAAAGGTTCTGCTTTTTTTTCCGCCCCAGAAAAAGCGCCACTTTTTTGATGGACGGTGTCTGGTACTGCAGTTCACTTTAGTAGGGATGAGCTAGAGTGCCAGATGGAAAAAAGATTGCCAATATTTCTGGAAGAAAAAAGCAGATTTTGTTTTCCCTAATTCTTGAACCTTTTAATTAAAGCTTTATGATATAACTTGTAACGATAAGACAATGCTGCCTTCTATAGACACGCTTACCCCAGAGATCTGTGTGTGAGCTAATTTGGGATGCGGTTGGCAGCAGAGCCTGCTGGTGACATACAATTCCTAGGGGCGCCCTAAAATAAAAATCGTGATCAAGAGTTAAATGTTTCTTTGTCGAAGATATAAAATGTAGCATTGTACGTTAATGCAGTAGAGCATCTTTTTCCCTTTTTTTAGCTTTTTGTTTTGGATTATATCGAATATGTGGTCTTATTTTGAGATTCATGCAGTGAAAGGTGAGGGATTCAAGATATGTGGTGCGAATGGATATTACTTATAGCCGCAGGGGTTCCTTAGTAGCATTGAGTTGGTTGAGTCTTTTGATCACAGTTTGAAGAATCATGTGATCCTGTATATTTGGGTCACTAGTTGCTTGGCACCGGAACAATTTAGCACATTTGGAAAAAGGAAATGCAGAAATATAAAATGGCTTTATGAATATAGTGCTGTCACGGAGATAGACAGCTAATAAATGGACCTTGTTGCGTTGGGGGCATTAGCCACAGAGTTTGGAATATATTATTACCAGCAAATTGCAACAATTGTATTTTCCATTTTTGATCGCGCATTTCATATGTTTATATACTGTCACAAGCTGTAATTGTGTTTACTCCGGCTGAAAATGAACTCCTGACTCCCCAACTCTTTATATGGTCACTTTATTTTCCTTTCGTCTTTTGTATTCGAAGTACAATGGATTTAATGATGTAGTAGTGTAAACCAAGCTCTACTTTATAGTACATTATTTCAGATGTGAAGGGAGAAGGAGAGAAGTGCACTTTATTAGGCTAGTATAGACTATTTACTGCAATGAAACCTCTTCGAGAAACCCACCCCCTTATCCAGACCAGATTTCCCCTTACAGATTTTTACTTCTAATATGTAATGTGCATACAGGCATCTACTATGAGAAGGCGCCAATCTAGAAGACCACCTTTCAATGACATTTTGGCCGGTCGTGTCAAGAGGATTTGTATATTGTGCCGTCATTTATGGCAGGGCTAGGACGAGGGGTAGGCACAGATGCCGAGCACCACAAGAAGAAAAAATGAAAATTAATAGCTTCAGAAATTGAACATAAATCTTTGGAGAAATGGGGTAATTCATTTAGTAATTGTCTATCCAACATTTATTGTGCTTAACTTCATGAACCAATGGTGGTTGGGTGCTTGAAAAAAACCCTTCCTTGGGGACATGGGCGCTCGTCAATGTATGAACAAGGTTGTTGGGTTTCAACCAGTAAAGTAGCTCAATACCAGTAAAAAGTTATTTTGCAACAATAAAAGCCATAGTATTGCTACAGTATGTTAAGACAGTCACATAGACACAATATGCTCATACCCTACTCTAAAAATGATAAAAATAGTGATGCCATAACAGTATCATCTGCCATGTCCCGATATTAAGTCACAGCATCACAATGTCAGTGCGACACTCTCCCAGGAACCAGTCCTAGTAGCCATAGTGCACGAGTACCCACACGGAAATCCCTCCATAAGCAATGATGTCAACAGCAAAGTCTCCACTTTATTACATTTGGGGATGGTCTATAGATGATCTCTTCCTTAAGATCAATGGGGCTTTGGAAACATGGCAGCCACATAAGTCAGTGGTTGGCCATAAGTGACCATATGGATGATCAATCATTACTCTTGGCTAGGGAACAAACTCCATGGGTCTCCTGAAGAAGTTGTCATACTTCGAAACGCGTTCAGAGTAAATTGCACTATCAATACTTTCACTTGATTCTGACCTCTTCAGCAGATGTACACCTGCAGCGTAGGTCACCCCTTATTTTCTTACTACCTACAATCATTGCTCTTGGCTCAATTATGTTGTTGGTTTTATTTCCATTTGTCTTATTTTGGAATTTTGAAAACTCATTAGTGACTGACTATCATGTACTGTATTCCACATAGAGATCCCAGTGTACATAGAATTTTGTGGAGTTGGATACTCTTATAGATAGTCGTATTTCATTATCCACAATCATATTCTGTCTATATATTTTCATGGTGAGGTTCATATTTCTATTTTCTGTTAAATTACTTCAATAGACTATGTGATGGCACTGTAGACAGTTCTCTTCCTAGTGAAGCAGAGCTCTTTTTCTGATTATGAGCGAGGAAAACCAGATTATTATATATTTATGATTCAACTTTTTGTGTCAATACCAAAATAAAATTAATCTTATCAAACCCCATCCACGCAATGAAGCTAAATTGCATTTAGAAGGCAGACTGCCTGTTTTTTTTCAGCATATTATATCCTTCCCATTTTTGTCAACTTCAACGGGAAGACTCAAGGGAGTGTAGTGAATTGAATTTTCTGAAATACCATTCGCAAAGTGCATTGGTTTTGAGCATACACCAGTTTTTTGTGTATCACCTCCTGATTGGACTTTTATTATGTCCCGTTGATCTTAATGGGGATAATTGTAACATGGAAAGCCACAAGTAAAGATAGTGATTGTGGTTTGTCTATACAGTACTAGAATGTTATCTTCTTCATATTTTATAGTGTTAGGAATATTTTTCAATTTTCCAAAATTTGCTGAATTTTTTTATGGTACAGTAATGGGGCAGGTTTCTATCCCACAAAAGCTATATATTGGTTCCAGAACAAGAACTTGTAGGTACATCAATGGGCAGCAAGGGGTGCTTCTATGAGCCACTTATGGAATTAAATGCCATAATTTATATTATCACAAATCCAGTAGGAGGGAAATCTTTAATGTGAAATTGGAAGCAGGTAAAGGTATTTATGTAAGTGCATTTTACAGATCCATACAACTTTGATCTCTAATAAGGTAATTTACGGGGGGGTGATTATTACTATAGCAGCCATAATGGCAGCTAGGGGGGCCCATGGTGACAGGAGGACCTGGTAAACTAACGCTCAAGAAAAGTAGAATGGAGGCTGGGCATCATAATTTTCATTACAGCATGCAGTCAAGAGCACAACTATAGCCATAAAGACTGCTTTAGGGTCTACAGTCTCACAGAAGAGACTGGCATAATGAATATGCAAGAATACCAAATGTACACTCATCACTACTGGGCTTCTCTGAAGTCACACACACTCTAACTTGCCTTTCCCCGCTCATCACCACCCGGTGAACCAGCCGGCGATGCATGTATGGGGTGTCAGAGTTGACAACACTGTGCTAGAGCTTGTGGTGATGAGGGGGGCACCATTTAAATTTTTGCTATGGGGGCTGGCTCTATCAGTTATGACCCTGGCCATTTGCATTACCTTACTGCAACAAACTCACATACCCCTGGATACATTTCCTTTCATGGCAAAATCATCTGCATTTATTGCCTGGTCTTGTAATTTTGCTGCACTTTTTCAGTTGCATCCTTGTCAACCACCTTTGTCAGCCTATAGGAACACAGCCTTGTGAAATGCAAAGAATGAGCAATGCCATGTTTCCATGTATATAAATTCCAGAGTGTACCTGTAGGAGTAAAAATCTATTTATTTTGTACGAAATGCAATGGGCAATAGCTAAATCTAATTCCAGATAAATGTAACATTTTTTTTTAATTATTTCAATATATTTATAGTAATTAATCATCCTGGCATTTTAAGTAATAAAAAGGTATGATTCAGATTTCCAGACTGAGCCGTTTCCTGCATAAATAATTCAAGTGTAAATTAGAGATAGGGGTCATGCCACAACTTAAATCATTAGCTGCTAGAATTAATTTGCTTTTTTTTTTTTTTTTTTTAGAAGCATTCAGACACGGAATAATTTGTCTTGCAGCCTAAAAAGCAGTGTTCTGTCGGAAAGTGGAAAGAAGGGAATAGAAATTATAGCAGGCGGCGCATGGGTTTGCATGCTCGAACGTTACTAACCGATAGAAAGATTTCTCCAAATGAATCATAGTAACGAGATCAAGAAGTAGAATTACTGCACATAAGAGGCTGCTTTGTCTGGAGCGGGATGACAATTTATCAATGTTCAGACAGGTTCGTCTTAAACCCTGGAATCAAACGCATGTATTGACAGAGCTGTTGATTTGTCAGGCAAGAGACACATAAATGTTTCTGAAGATAAAAGTAAATGTATCTGCTCACAATATGATGTCTCATTTAGATGGACACATGCTGATTTTGGTCAAAACACGGTATTTCACTGTACCACAATTATGGAATATTCTTTTTCATTCTTCATTTTTCAAAATTGCCCCAAATCAGTGAGATCAAAAATGTGTGACCCAAGATATACCTGGCAGGTGGAGAGAAGTGGCTAGATCAGAGTCAGGATGAGACTGTAATACAGCCGGGATGTAGAGGTGAGATGAGATTGGTATATATCCAGCATGTAGAGGTGGGATGAGACTGGGATACAGACAGGATGTAGAGTTGGGATGAGACTGGAATACAGCCGGGATGTAGAGGTGGGATGAGACTGGTATATATCCAGGATGTAGAGTTGGGATGAGACTGTAATACAGCCGGGATGTAGAGGTGAGATGAGATTGGTATATATCCAGCATGTAGAGGTGGGATGAGACTGGTATATATCCAGGATGTAGAGTTGGGATGAGACTGGAATACAGCCGGGATGTAGAGGTGGGATGAGACTGGTATATATCCAGGATGTAGAGGTGGGATGAGACTGGAATACAGCCGGAATGTAGAGATGGGATGAGAATGGTATATATCCAGGATGTAGATGCGGAATTAGACTGGAAAACAGCCAGGATGTACAGGTGAGATGAGAATGGAATACAGACGGGATGTAGAGGTGGGATGAGATTGGAATACAGACGGGATGTAGAAGTGGGATGAGATTGGAATATAGATGGGATGTAGAGGTGGGATGAGATTGGAAAACAGATGGGATGTAGAGGTGGGATGAGATTGGAATACAGATGTGATGTAGGGTGGAATGAGACTGGAATACAGCTGGGATGTAGAGGTGGGATGAGACTGAAATACAGACGGGATATAGAGGTGGAATGAGATTGGAAAACAGCCAGGATGTAGAGATGAGATTGGAATACAGACGGGATGTAGAGGTGGGATGAGATTAGAATATAGATGGGATGTAGAGGTGGGATGAGACTGGAAAACAGCCGGGATGTAGAGGTGGGATGAGATTGTAAAACAGATGGGATGTAGAGTGGGATGAGATTGGAATACAGATGGGATGTAGAGGTGGGATGAGATGGAATATAGCCAGGATGTAGAGGTGAGATGAGACTGGAATACAGCTGGGATGTAGAGGTGGGATGAGACTGGAATACAGCCGGAATGTAGAGGTGGGATGAGAATGGTATATATCCAGGATGTAGATGCGGAATTAGACTGGAAAACAGCCAGGATGTAGAGGTGGGATGAGATTGGAATACAGCCAGGATGTACAGGTGAGATGAGAATGGAATACAGACGGGATGTAGAGGTGGGATGAGATTGGAATATAGATGGGATGTAGAGGTGGGATGAGATTGGAATACAGACGGGATGTAGAGGTGGGATGAGATTGGAATATAGATGGGATGTAGAGGTGGGATGAGATTGGAATACAGACGGGATGTAGAGGTGGGATGAGATTGGAATACAGACGGGATGTAGAGGTGGGATGAGATTGGAATATAGATGGGATGTAGAGGTGGGATGAGATTGGAAAACAGATGGGATGTAGAGGTGGGATGAGATTGGAATACAGATGTGATGTAGGGTGGAATGAGACTGGAATACAGCTGGGATGTAGAGGTGGGATGAGACTGGAAAACAGCCGGGATGTAGAGGTGGGATGAGATTGTAAAACAGATGGGATGTAGAGTGGGATGAGATTGGAATGCAGATGGGATGTAGAGGTGGGATGAGATTGGAATACAGCCAGGATGTAGAGGTGAGATGAGATTGGAATACAGATGGGATGTAGAGGTGGGATGAGATTGGAATACAGCCAGGATGTAGAGGTGGGATGAGATTGGAATATAGCCGGGATGTAGAGGCGGGATGAGATTGGAATACAGACGGGATGTATAGATGGGATGAGACTGGAATACTGACGGGATGTAGAGGTGGGATGAGATTGGAATATAGCCGGGATGTAGAGGCGTGATGAGATTGGAATACAGACGGGATGTATAGATGGGATGAGACTGGAATACAGACAGGATGTAGAGACGGAATGAGATTGGAATACCTTTTAAAGGGTATTATTATTATTACCAATTATTTTAATTATTCATTTATTTCTATTTTTCTATTTCCTTGCTAAAATCCAGTGTCCTGAGACCCCCAGTGATCACTGGAAAAAACTTCTACCACATGCTGCTAATCAGGCAGAAGTGCTGAGCTCGTGCATGGGAGGGGAGTACTGTCCCATTCACTTCTATGTGCACTTGCTCATAGAGGAGATCAATGTTTGTGCCTGGCAAGCAGCTTGCTGCAGAACATTTTATGGAGTGATCGGTGAAGGTCTCAAGTCCTAGGCTCCCATGGATCTGCTGCACATGCCAGGGAGGGACTAGCTATTAAATAAAAGATAAAGCGATAAGTTCCATTTAAAATAAGCTCTATCTCTTGAGAAAAAAAACAAACATTTTTTTCCAGAAATGGTGCCACGCTTATCTATAGTCTATGTCTGGTATTACAGCTCATCCCCTTTCCTTTGAATGAAGCTCAACAATAATACCATACACAGTCCAAGGAAAAGAGTTGGACAGTTTATGTGAAAATAAGCTTTTTCCTCCTCTCCTGCAGCCTTTTTGACGCCATCAGGTTAGAGACAGTCTGTTGTAACGGCCCCATACACATTAGAATAACATCAACCGAACCCGGCGATAATGTGTATAGGGGATGCCTGACAGATGATGTTGGGGGAAATATGGATCAGGTTTGTCCAATTTAGGACTTCAGATCTTTTTTTTCTCTGCGAGATAAGCCACCAGAAGAGGAGCCTGGAGCGAGTGCTCCTGTGTGTGGAGGTAGCTGGGGAGATCGCTGACGGTCAAACTATCAGCCAAACCATCAATCGTCTAATGGTGGATGGACCCATTTATTAAACCTGATCACTATCAATTTGAAAGGTGAAAACTGATCACTAGAAAGGTCAATTCGGGGGCAAACTAACCTTTCTGGGCTGTATAATATATACAATATACTGTCTCCTTCACTGATCTCCACCATAGGGTTTGCAGAATCCCCTATGAATGGAGCAGAGGTCAAGTATGCACAGGTTTCTCTATTTAAAGGACTGAAACACAAACTCGTGCATATACAGTTGTGGCCAATAGTATTGACACCCCTGCAATTTTGTCAGATAATACTCAGTTTCTTCCTGAAAATTATTGCAAACACAAATTCTTTGGTATTATTATCTTCATTTAATTTGTCTTAAATGAAAAAAAACACAAAAAGAATTGTCCTAAAGCCAAATTGGATATAATTCCACACCAAACATAAAAAAGAGGGTGGACAAAAGTATTGGCACTGTTTGAAAAACCATGTGATGCTTCTCTAATTTGTGTAATTAACAGCACCTGTAACTTACCTGTGGCACCTAACAGGTGTTGGCAATAACTAAATCACACTTGCAGCCGGTTGACATGGATTAAAGTTGACTCAACCTCTGTCCTGTGTCCTTGTGTGTACCACATTGAGCATGGAGAAAAGAAAGAAGACCAAAGAACTGTCTGAGGACTTGAGAAACCAAATTGTGAGGAAGCATGAGCAATCTCAAGGTTACAAGTCCATCTCCAAAGACCTGAATGTTCCTGTGTCTACCGTGCGCAGTGTCATCAAAAAGTTTAAAGCCCATGGCACTGTGGCTAACCTCCCTAGATGTGGACGGAAACGAAAAATTGACAAGAGATTTCAACGCAAGATTGTGCGGATGTTGGATAAAGAACCTCGACTAACATCCAAACAAGTTCAAGCTGCCCTGCAGTCCGAGGGTACAGCAGTGTCAACCTGTACTATTCGTCGGCGTCTGAATGAAAAGGGACTGTATGGTAGGAGACCCAGGAAGACCCCACTTCTTACCCTGAGACATAAAAAAGCCAGGCTGGAGTTTGCCAAAACTTACCTGAAAAAGCCTAAAACGTTTTGGAAGAATGTTCTCTGGTCAGATGAGACAAAAGGAGAGCTTTTTGGGCAAAGGCATCAACATGGAGTTTACAGAAGAAAAAAAGAGGCATTCAAAGAAAAAAACACGGTCCCTACAGTCAAACATGGCGGAGGTTCCCTGATGTTTTGGGGTTGCTTTGCTGCCTCTGGCACTGGACTGCTTGACCGTGTGCATGGCATTATGAAGTCTGAAGACTACCAACAAATTTTGCAGCATAATGTAGGGCCCAGTGTGAGAAAGCTGGGTCTCCCTCAGAGGTCATGGGTCTTCCAGCAGGACAATGACCCAAAACACACTTCAAAAAGCACTAGAAAATGGTTTGAGAGAAAGCACTGGAGACTTCTAAGGTGGCCAGCAATGAGTCCAGACCTGAATCCCATAGAACACCTGTGGAGAGATCTAAAAATTGCAGTTTGGAGAAGGCACCCTTCAAATATCAGGGACCTGGAGCAGTTTGCCAAAGAAGAATGGTCTAAAATTCCAGCAGAGCATTGTAAGAAACTCACTGATGGTTACCGGAAGCGGTTGGTTGCAGTTATTTTGGCTAAAGGTTGTGCAACCAAGTATTAGGCTGAGGGTGCCAATACTTTTGTCTGGTCCATTTTTGGAGTTTTGTGTGAAATGATCAATGTTTTGCTTTTTGCTTCATTCTCTTTTGTGTTTTTTCATTTAAGACAAATTAAATGAAAATAATACCAAAGAATTTGTGTTTGCAATCATTTTCAGGAAGAAACTGAGTATTATCTGACAGAATTGCAGGGGTGTCAATACTTTTGGCCACAACTGTATATGATAGGTAGATAACAGCGCAGTATGTGAGTGTATGCCATAGATAGATGATGGATAGATGATGGATAGATGATAGATAGATGATAGATAGATCATACATACATGATAGATAAGAGATATAGAGCTAGAAAATAGATAATGGATAATAGAAGATAGATAGATAATAGATAGGAAGATAGATGATGGATAGATTATAGATGATAGATAAATAATAGATAGATGATAGATAGATAGATAGATAGATATAGATAGATAGATGATAGGTAATAGATAGATGGATAGATAGAAAATAGATAGATAATAGATAGATAATAGATAGATACATGGATAATAGATAGATGCACAGATATTAGATAATAGATAGATAGATAAATAGATAATAGATAATAGATTGATGCATAGATAATAGATAGATACATAGATAGATAATAGATACATAGATAATAGAGAGAGATACATAGATATGCTCTTTGCTGTTTCTGAAGGCCATGGGGTGGGGCACAATGAAACAGCTGTAATTTAATTTGAATTTGGCCAGGGCCAGACAGCGATTGTTGAAGTGAAATTGTGGACATGACGGCTCCAGCAGCTGCTCCATACTCCCTTCCTCATCGGTGTTGGGTGCAGAAGATGCCCCCAATTTCATGCGCTATTCTGGCCCATAAGGCAGACCGGTCATGATCAGTTGCTTGTGTGCGCTGCTAATATTGGTCCGTGTTCTGTCCGCTGAGCTCGTGGTAGTACACATATGATGTGACATGGCTGAGACTGAATGATGACTCCTCAGGGTTAGGTGGTTGCCTTGGATGTCAGTTCAGAATCAGGGAGAAGACTGACGGCCATTTCTACATTCAAAATCCTTCTTTATGCTCAAAGGTCAAGAAGAACACAGGACGCCGCCTCGCCTCTCCACACGGCGCCGCTAATGCAGTGAAGGGGTTAATAAATGGACCTTTAAAAAAAAAAAATCCATATTTGCAGTAATATGTTAGGCATTCATAAGGGCACGCTCATGTACACCGGGGGTAGTTAAGGGACCTCAATCTGTCTGAGAGGATTCCTGATATGAAGCGGCAAGCGTGAAATTAGCAGATCTGCAGAGCAGGTGCGAAGTGGCACCGAGTGTCATACACACATTGAAAGATTTCTCTTTCCACACTAATGGAGGCGGCTTCACAAGTGCCATTAACGGGGACGGTGGGCAGCCAAATAAATGCTGAGGCTGGTGAAGTGAGAACCAGGGAGGGGGTCACGAGGTGGCTGCCCTAGATGCGGGTGGCGCTGGATGAGCCCTAGTTATCACAACGGCTGGAATAGACCTGCCAGGGAACCGAGGAGATGTGACCGAGCCGCCGTCACTTCAGATGCTTCTGGGAGGATTTTTCTGCATGATGCATGACAGCAAACGAGAGCGCATTTACTATTTCTGGGAAACGAGAGCAGTCTGTTACTGTGGGAACTTTACTTCACAGAATACGGCCTTAAGCCTGAAGTCAAAATCATTCCTCTGATATAAGATGACACCACGGCTTAAAAAATGTATCTGAATGTTATTATATATATCTCTCCGTAACACCTATATGGCAGTGGGTGCATAGAACAGGGGATGTAGGTTTTGTAGACTTTATTTTTATTTCTGCTCTTTATATAAAACTGGGAGCCACCATACCATAGGAGCGGCTACGCACGGACGGGCCCAGAAGACGACAAGGTGGCCCACCAGCACCATAGAAGACAGAAAAACATATGAGTGAATCGATTTCATGTGAATAGAATTGGTCGATGAATTTTTAAATTTGAATAATTTGCAATTTGCTTCAAATAAATCACCAAAAATGTCCAATTTACACATTGTACTAGATTGTATCAGCCAGAGAAGGATCACAAGACCTCTGGAGGACTCCCCCAATAGTCCCTTGCAGCGGTCAAATCACATGGCCATTGATGAAGGGAGCATCATAGCGTGTAAAAAGAAAAAACAGAAGCAGGAAATGTGGCGAATCTGAATAGTGAGAGGATGTCCCAGCTCAGCCATAAAGATAGGGAGTAAAAGCTATGAAATACTGAAGAAACTGTACAGCGAGTGTGTGTGACAGCACAGCAGTAAGGGAGATTAGTGTGTGAGGAAAAGAGAATATTGTCAGACATATCTTTTCTGGCCAACTGGAAGTTTTCCAGTACTTTTGTATTCATGGCAAATTGATTCATCGTCAATCAAATTTACTGGGAAAATCTGGCAAAGTTTCCAACAGCAAACATACTTCCCAAC